>NC_069804.1:18493681-18794363 GCF_027406575.1 Nycticebus coucang
AAAAAAACAGACTAAAATAAGGACTATCATTCTAGATGAGGGATCAGCAAACTATAGGCCACCACCCAGTTTTGGACATATAGTTTCATTAGAACACAACCACGTTCATGCGTTTAACTAGTTTATAGAGCTGCTTTGACGCCACAACAGCACAGTTGAGTAGCTGCAACAGAGATCAAAGCCTAAATACCTCACCCTTGACAGAAAAGGTTCACTCACCCCTGCTCTAGGTAAACTCTTACCAAAGCTCTGTTAAGATGTGGATTGTTGAAACCTGATAGCTGATATGATTATTTCAAATTACTTTAAAGTTTACACAATTCTTTTCAAAAGCATTAAGAGTTCAAACTGAAGGCATGTGAAGTGCAGGTCTGTGCACAGGAATTCTTCCCAAAGGAGCAAGGGGGTTCCAGGCTTGTCTGAATCCACGTTCATGCTAACTTGGGAAACAATGAAAGCTCAGGGGCTCACCCAAAGCATGGCTGAATAGTGAGAAGGACTGAAGGATGAGGGATGTGTTCTTGAGAAGTAGCATGGGTAAGAAAGGGGGAGGGGTTTCCTCTATGGAATGAGCATGAGGATGCTAAATTCGATAGGGGACCACAAGCAGGCCCAAGGAGGGGGCAGAGGTAGAAAGAAAACAAAAAAGCATGTCAAAATATTGCTACTTCTCCGCAGCTTCCTGCACAGCTGCATGCATGTTACCATATCCAATTCCCCAATTGCTGGCTCTGTTCACAGCAGCCTCACCCTCTCTTCCTCCCTCACCAGGGCCCCACCGGAAACCCAGCAACTGGGGCTGGTGCTTTGTTGGCTTGAGAATTTCAGCTGGCAGCCCAGAAGACTAACTAGGCAAAGCTCAGCCGCAGGCCAACACCAGTACCTCTGCCCGCCACACAAAGCTGTGCGTGTGCGTGTGTGTATACCCGAACACCCACCTCAGCAGCTCCAGCACCTGCTAGAACCAGCAGTCACCGGAGGCTCCTGTAGCCTCACAGGCAGATGGCATCAGGGGACAATCTACAAACATTGCCCACCTGAGCCACATGATGGGATGCTTTCTTGGTGATGGCTGCCAGCCTGCTATGACTTTAGAAGTAAAGACAAACCATCAAGTAGGCTCATTTCCCCACTGGTTGTTTCTTTGAGGAAAGAACAGTTGTTCAAATATCACTTTCCATCACAGCGTGCACATGACTACATACTCACAAACTCCCAACCTAGACACAATGAGATGCAGCAGCCCAACAGCCAACTTTGCCAAGGAGTAATTCAGAGCAAGTCAGTGGGTTGGGGGCAACACGGCAAGCATTTGCTCAGCACTAGTTGCTGATGGCACAAAGCTGGGGAAGAGTGAGGGAAAGTAGAGCAAACATCTTGAGGCTGGGGTGCTTACAACCTGTGGTTTCAAGGCCACATGTGGCCCTCAAGATTCCCAAGTATGGCCCCCTGACCAACCCCAAACTTCATAGAAGAAATCCATTTATTAAAAAGATCTGTTTTTAGAGACAATCCAAATTTTAGAGACAACCACCATGACAGGCTGGTTGGAAAGGACTGGTCTGATCAAGAGCAGGTGTTCAAGGCTGAGAAGTCAGCACAGGAGAAAGGCTGGCCCACAAATCCTAGATGCCATCATTCCCCCAATTTGCCAGATAGAGAATACAAATGATGAGCAACTTTCTTAAGTTGTTTCTTAGGTAGAAACAGGGAGAAGACAAAACTTAAAATATGTCCTTTCTTTTTTTTTTTTTTTTTTTTTCAGAGAAACAAATCAGACACAGGGCCACAGCAGTGAATTTAGCAAGCTCACCATCTGGACAATACCCAGGCTCAGTGTAGCCCCACCCAAAACCAGCACTTTCTTTCCAACTTGCCCTTTCTCCCAGGGGACTTGGGTCTGTCTTGTCTAACACCCTCTTATCCACCCACTTACCCAGGCTGCAAAACTCAGCATGAATCCCCCTATCTAACCTGTCACCCAGTCTGGTTATATCTACTTCCTCAATCTCTCTGCTTCTTTCCATTACTCCTGCATTACCTTAAAAAACATAAAGAAAGGAGAGAAGCAAATAGTAAGCAAAGGACTTGAACAGACATTTCCCCAAAGAAAATACATGAGTTGCCAATAAGCATATGTCAATATGCCTATCATTAATCCTTAGGGAACTGCACATCAAAACCTCAGTGAAATGCCATCACACTCAGTAGGAAGGCTATCATCAAAATAGATAATAACAAGTTTTGGTGAGGATATGGAGAAATTGGAACCCTCACACACTTATGGCAGGAATGTAAAATGGCACAGTTGCTTGAGAAAGCAGTTTCTGGCATTTTTAAAAAGGTTACAGGCAGAATTATCACATAACCCACCAATTCCACTTCTAGGTATTTACTCAAAAGAATTGAAAGCAGGGACCCAAACAGAGTGGAAAGTTTTGCTGCAAAGGCAAACTTCTATGCCAATGTTTATTGCAGCATTATACCTAATAGCCAAAAAATAGAAATAATCCACAGCCTATCAACAGATGAATAAGATGTGGTATATCCATACAATGGAATATTATTCAGCCTCAGAAAGTAATAAAGTTCTGATATATACAATGACATGGATGAATCTACAAAAATTATGCTAAATGAAACAAGCCAGACACAAAAGGACAAATAGCATACAATTCCACTTATATGAAATATCTAGACTAGACAAATTCATAAAGACAGAAAGTAAATTGGAGGTTACCCGGGGATGGGGAGGGAGAATGGGAATTATTTTGTAATGGTTATAGGGCTTCTGTTTATGATGATGCAAAAATTTTGGAGATAGAGAGTGGTGATGGTTTCATAACATTATGGATAATCAATGCCACTGATTACGCACTTAAATTAGTTAAAATGGCAAATTTTATACTCTCTCCATATATTACCACAATAAAAATGGGAAAAATCTCACATGAATAGCAGTTAACATTTGAGGGCTTCCCATGTGCCCAACCATTCTCTAAAAGCATCACATGGTTGCCACTTTTAATCTGCATAACCGTCATATTCATGGATATACCAAGACACAGAGAGATAAAGGAAATTGCTCGAGGTCAAACAAGTAGAATCCAGAATCAGAACTCATCCTGCCTAGCTTCAGAGTTTATCTCTTAACCATTCTTTCCCTGAATCCTACCTGGATTATAGTCATATCCGTCTGTCTCCAGTCTCTCCCCTCCCAGTTCAACCTCCACATTGCCACAAATGACACTCCTAAAACAAATGTCTGCTGAGATCTTCAGTTGCTTCCAAAAGATCATAGCATAAACTCTTTTATTCAAAAACTTTTCAAATTGCACAGCAAGTCACAAGTCCCTGTGAACTTTCTTCTGACATACGTACTGACCCCCTAGTACCAATCACCATGCATATACAAGTTAGAAAGGGTGCACTTCTTAGTCAACACCTTACATTTACAGAATTCTGATGTCCTAGGCTGCTATCAATAGGCTAAAAATAGGTGATGATATTAACAATGATACAACCTAACACTGGCAAAGGCTTATATAAATTAAAGTGCTTTAGCACATACTTTTTCACTTCCTTTTTACAATAATACCGTCAGAAAAAAAAATACTTAACTTTGCCAGACATATTTTTATTTTTTTATTAAATCATAGCTGTGTACATTGATATGATCATGGGGCATCATTCACTAGCTTCACAGACCATTTGACACATTTTCATCACACTGGTTAACATAGCCTTCCTGGCATTCTCTCAGTTACTGTGCCAAAACACTTACATTCCACATTTACCAAGTTTCACATATACCCTTGTAAGATGCACCACAGGTGTAATCCCACCAATCCTCCTCCCTCTACCCCCCTCCCCCCTCCCTACCCTCCCTTTCCCCCTTTCCCCTATTCTTAGGTTGTAACTGGGTTATAGCTTTCATGTGAAAACCCTAAATTAGTTTCATAGTACGGCTGAGTACATTGGGTACTTTTTCTTCCCAGACATATTTTTACACATAAAAATAGTGAGACCTGTCGGAGAGGATGCAAGATCAGATGAAGGCCACAAAGCTAGTGAGGGGCAGAGATGACCACAGCACCAAAGACAGAGCCTTGTAAGCAGAGCTCTCTTTCTACATCTCCCCTCCCAAGAAAAACCAGCATCATGACTATAGGAGGGAGGCTCAAAACCACTCCACCTGTGGCTCCAGTGGGAACCTTAGCTTCTCTCTACACTTAAAGAATGTATTGCTTTACCTATAAGCCCAAGACTTTTGAGGCCCAAGTCCCTGAAATTCCTTATTATCCACATAAAAGAGCTATTTCCTACGGAGGAAGGTGGACTTGGCACTAGGGCAACTCCTGCCTGTGTATAGCTGCCAGCAGCCACGTACTTGGAGCTCTCCGAGGTTCTGATTCAGGTGTTAGGATCTGGATTTCCTGGGGTTAGGAGGTTCCTGGTCCCTAATCTTCAATCTTACCTTCTGAACAGCAGGCTCATGGTTTTGACCATTCGTTAAGAACTTAGGTCCTACTATTGCACTCACAGAGGCCACACCCTGGGCCAGAATTATGGGCCATGAGGGCTTATGGACATGCATATATACAGAGGGTATAAAAAAATGTATACACATTTTAAGAAAGGTAAAACCTGTATTAAAATTGTAATACTCTGGTGGGGCCTGTAGCTCAGTGGGTAGGGTGCTAGCCATGCACACTGAGGCTGGTAGGTTCAAATTCAGTCCAGGCCAGCTAAACAACAATGACAACTGGTAACAAAAAAAAAAAAATAGCTGGGCATTTTACAGGCACCTATGATCCCAGCTACTTGGGAGGCTGAGGCAAGAGAATAGATTAAGCCCAAGAGTTTGAGGTTGCTGTGACTCCACAGCACTCTACCCAGGGCGACAGCTTGTGACTCTGTCTCAAAAAAAAAATTGTAATACTCAATATATACCAATAACATTTGTTATCCTTTATATTGTATCTTGTATCCCTTGCAATTGCAGAAGTCAAAGGAGACTTGAGTATTACAATTTTAATACAGGTTTTTTCCTTTCTTAAAATGTGGATAGATGTTTTGGAACCTGCTGTGTATGCCATGTATAAATCAGCAAGGAATTCATTTGCTTAAAGACAATACAGAACAGATAGGGTATCAGCAAACCTCTTTAGGAGGAAAAGGAAACCCTGCATCTCATTATATCAAATCTGATGCCTTAACAATAAAGACCCAGCATGAACAGTAAAACCAAGGCCATCAATAAGCTACAGATGCTTGAGAGAAAGAAGAGAAGAACTCCTCACACTACTCTGGCTTCCCCAAAGAAGCCAAACAGAGCCCAAGATGGCTCGCCTGGATTCAAAGGCCAAAAACCTCACTGATGTCACTCCAGAATAATTATCCATGACATATTCAGTGGCCTGCAAACAACAGCTTCACTGGGTGAACATACGATTTGTGTGCAACTCAGAGCTAAACCAGGATGGTCTGCTTTCTGATAAGCTGAGATGCCGGGATGTGGCTGGCTGCTGAGCCAAGCTGACTTCCTTTTTTCTCCCCTCCCTCCACGTACATTACATCCAATACAGGTTCTGGGGGGCAGGGGGGGTTGCTGGGCTGAATGTGAACTCATTTAAGTTAGTTGGCCAGTGTCTAACAAAATACCACACAGTAAAACACTAACAAAAGTACAGTTGGGGGGACTGTCCCGCCTCTCATCCTTTCTGTCTTCCACTGACCATAACACAGGTTAAGGCACAGGCTTTGTGATGAATGGAGAGAACAATGCTGTGAGTCAGAAAACCAGAACTAGTTCTGGAATCATCATTTATTAGGTATGTGACCTTGGGGGCAATACTTAAAGATTCTAAGTAGCCCTTTTGTCATCTGTGAAAGAAGTCTAATGCTAAATGCACATCATAGATGTGTCTTCAGGATTAAATAGTGAATTGGAGAGTAGTATAAAAACTGATTATTTACTGTCATTATTAAATAGAAAATGATATAAAAAAGAACTATACATAACACAGATGAACTTCATAGTCATAATATTGGGTGAAAAAACAGACACAAAAGATTACACACTGTATGATTCTATTTATGTAAAGTTCAACAACAGGAAAAACTAATCATTGGTGAGAGATCTCAGAACGACAGTTACCTTTTGGGAGGTACTGATGGGGAGGGGTACAAGGGAGCCTTCCTGGAAGAATAAAATTTTCTATAATTTGGTTTGGGTAATGGTTACACAGTTGCACACAGACCCAAAACTTCACTGAACTGTTCTTGTAATATGCCCTTTACTGCATGCATATTTCAATTTAAAAGAACATACATGCCTAAACCAGAAGACACTCTTTTAAAATTGAACTGTGCTAGGATTTTGTGCTAGGAGGTCAAAAACAGGAAAAGCTAGTGCTTGAGTCTATCTCAGATGGTAGGAAAATTTCTGGAATCAACATTGAGGAGACGGACAGTCAAAACATGTCAGATGCACTCTATTGGGTGGGTGAGCCAAGGAGTGTCTCATCTCATTTACACAATGAGCTGAATAGATGGATCTGCTCCATCCACAGCATCCTTGCTCTCTACTTTGACTGCTTTCCTCTAGATCTTGCAAGATTGCCTTCTCTCCCTGCCACCAACAACACAAACACACAGAGAAGGTTGGTGCCACAGACACCAGGGGGAGCTCGGCGCCACCCTGACCAGTGGCAATGCTGGTCCTGAGCCTTCCCTTTCTTTGATTTGGAAGGACTAAGTGAGGCTGGACAGGGTCCCCTTGGCTCTGGGTAGGAGGGAGCAGGGAAGAAAAAACACGCATCATTCATCAGCCTGCCCTCAATCCTGCTCTTTCTTTCTGGAGGAAAGGCTTCTTTTAGAACCAGATGTGGCCATGGGATCACAGCTGTGCCCCTTGCGCTAGTTCATGGAAAACCATTTTGCAAAATTACCACTGGCAGGAGATAAAAGGAAATCACTAAAAACAAACCCTTATTCCAAGTCTACTGATCAAGAGTGTTTTGAATAGATACAGAATCCTAGAAAAAGTACATTGCTTCCTTGCATGCAAATCTCCTCTCGCTCCCAATGCAACAGGCAAGTTTGAGGAGCAGCTGCCCCGTGAGAGTGTTCCCTGTGTGCAGAGACTGTGCTTTCCCAGCATTTGGCTCTCTTCACAAAAGGCTAGTCTGTCTCAGAACACCTACAAAAATGCAGAAGTATTCCAAAAGCAATAGAATACAAGGGGAGCTTCAGCTGTATCTCTATGATTCTGTTTCTTAAAAAAAAAAACAAAACATATCTGATTACCACAATAAAATACCCATGCTATCTAACCACCAAATGAATCAACTTCATTAAAGAGAATTATAAAAAGGGAAAATAGATATATAAAGTAAATATGACAAAATAAGAGGATTTGATAATTCAGGGTGGTAGGCACACAGGTATCTGTAATATGCTTGAAATATTTCATAATTTTCCCTAAAAATGACACAGTAAAATCATATTGATGTTTCACTACAACAGCTTTCTCATATTTACAAAATATGCTGCCACTTAGAAAAATGCTTTGACATATTATCATAAATATACCAATGACATTTTCAGCTCAAAGTTAACAAGGAAATTTTAAAAAATGTAACAGGGTACCTATGGTCATGTTTCTACATCAATCTTCAACTATGTGTTTGCAAAATCATATACTTGCAGTATTATCTTCCAAGAATCACTGATCATATCAATAAGAAAATAACAAGACCATGAGAAGAAGAGCAAGAAGTTCTTGACTGCAGGATCGGAATGAACCCTGTAAAGAGCATAGTAAGTGATAGATACTGGACAAAGATGAGAATGGACCTTTGTGTCCCAAAGAGATACCATTGCTTCCTGATGCACAAAGCAATTACCTGTATAACAGATGGTGCCTGTATGTTTGCCCACACCCTGCTAAACATCTAGATCAGTGATTTTCAACCCATGCACCACAGCACACTGGTGTGCCATGAGAAGACCTCATTAGTTAAATTATTTTCAAAAGAAGTTCAAAGCACAGTAAGTATATTCTTTTTTTTTACTCTTTATTTTTGGTCAACATAATTTAAGTGTGCCACAGGAGTTTAACTGTGCTGTGAGGTAAAAAAAGGTTGAAAAATACTGATTTAGATTATTGCCACCGGACCAAAGGATTTCAATAGCAATCAATTATCTAGAGTATTCTAGTGGGCAGTTAATACTTGTCAAATGAACGACCAATTTAGTAGAGTGGTATGGGCAAGACGACTACCTACAGATGACCAGGAGTATTTTCAATTCAGCCCAAAGCTGTAACAGGGAGATTTGTATCATCCCTAAAAAGATACAACTGGAATTCACTGGCTCACTATCAACTTCTTATTTCAAATGCAGATCAAGATCAAGCTCAAGCTTAGGAGTGCTAAGAAGATGATACAGTAAGAAAATTCATGTAGTGTCTCACTTTTTCAAAAAAAGCAGTATTTATTTCCTTATTTAACTAGAAATATTAGACATTCAAAATGAACTTATTTAAAATTAAACTTTTAAAGCACTAGAATAAAAGATGAAAGAATGTTTTTACAATCACACAGTAGGAAAGATAATATAACACTAACACAGAATTAGGCATCCACAAAAGGAAGAGCCGATAAATCACACACGCACAAACTAAAAATACAGCACAGCGAAAAACATCAACAAAGACAAAAGGCAAACTGGGGGAACAGAGAGCTACTTTCATGAAGTATCAGCAAAAAGATCAATAACCCAATCTTTTGCAGGGGTCCTCAAACTGCAGCCCATGGGCCGCATGGGGCAGTGTGATTGTATTTGTTCCCATTTTGTTTTTTAACTTCAAAATAAGATATGTGCAGTGTGCATAGGAATTTTGTTCATAGTTTTTTTTTTATTAAATCATAGCTGTGTACATTAATGTGATCATGAGGCACCATACACTGGTTTTATAGACCGTTTGACACATTTTCATCACACTGGTTAACATGGCCTTCCTGGCATTTTCTTTTTTTTTTTTTTTTACCTTTCTGCACGCCCTCTTTTTTTTTTTTTTTTTTTTATTGTTGGGGATTCATTGAGGGTACAATAAGCCAGTTACACTGATTGCAATTGTTAGGTAAAGTCCCTCTTGCAATCATGTCTTGCCCCCATAAAGTGTGACACACACTAAGGCCCCACCCTCCTCCCTCCATCCCTCTTTCTGCTTCCCCCCCCATAAACTTAATTGTCATTAATTGTCCTCATATCAAGATTGAGTACATAGGATTCATGCTTCTCCATTTTTGTGATGCTTTACTAAGAATAATGTCTTCCACTTCCATCCAGGTTAATACGAAGGATGTAAAGTCTCCATTTTTTTTAATAGCTGAATAGTATTCCATGGTATACATATACCACAGCTTGTTAATCCATTCCTGGGTTGGTGGGCATTTAGGCTGTTTTCTTAGTTATTGTGTTAAGACAGTTACATTCTACATTTACTAAGTTTCACATATACCTTGTAAGATGCACCGCAGGTGTAATCCCACCAATCACCCTCCCTCCATCCACCTCCCCCCTCCCTCCGCTCCCTTTCCCCCTTCCCCCTATTCTTAGGTTATAACTGGGTTATAGCTTTCATGTGAAAGCCATAAATTAGTTTCATAGTAGGGCTGAGTAAAAATCACATCATAACAAAGATATTTGTACCAGAATGTTTATTGCAGCCAATTCATAATTGCTAAGTCATGGAAAAAGCCCATGTGCCCATCGATCCACAAATGGATTAATAAATTGTGGTATATGTACACCACGGAATATTATGCAGCCTTAAAGAAAGATGGAGACTTTACCTCTTTCATGTTTACATGGATGGAGCTGGAACATACTCTTCTTAGTAAAGTATCTCAAGAATGGAAGAAAATGTTTTTTTTTTTTTAAACTATAGTCCGGCCCTCCAACGGTCTGAGGGACAGTGAACTGGCCCCTGTTTAAAAAGTTTGGCCCCTGTTTAAAAAGTTTGAGGACCCCTGCTTAGGTGTGGAACACAACTACAAGAGGGACTCTATCCAACAAATGCAAATATTGTAACCTAGTTGTTTGCACCCTTACATTAACCCGAAATTAAAAAAAGAAAAACAAAGAACGGTTCACAGAAAGAAGAGTGACTCAAACATACAAAAATATGCTTAATCACACTCATAAGAGAAATGAGCATGACAGTGAGATTCCTGTATAGCAATACCTGTACAATGCTGACTGCACAGAAGAACTCTACAACAATCTGTCTATTTTCCCCTACCTGGAATTATAGCATTTACCTACAGTATTATCATAACATTTACATGTATCCTCAAGCTAGAGGCTGGCTCAGCATACCATCTGTTCTCACAGCAAGCAGCACACTGCCTGACACACAGCTAATATTCACTCAAAGAATGAGAGATGTGGGGAATAGCAAATAATGAACTCTCCAAAAGTTGACAGTCTAAAGAGGGATGTACATAATTTAATTATAATGAGCTATTTTTATCTGTCCAATTGGCAATAATTTTAAAAAATCGATAATGTTGGCAAGGAAAGAGAGCCTCTCATACTTTCTAGTGGGTATAAATTGATATATAAATTGATACAACCTCTGTGGGAAGCAGTGTGGCAATTATCTATCAAAAATTTGAATGCCTACACCTTTTGACTCGGTGTTTCCACTTTCAGGAATTTAAACTACAAATACAGAAGGTGACAAAAAAATGTGTACACATTTTAAGAAAGGAAAAAACTGTGTTAAAATTGTATCACTCAATATATTCTGATAACAAAAGATAAACACAAGTCATATTTGAGAACCTCTTGTAATTGCAAAAGTCAAACATGACTTGAGTATTACAATTTTAATACAGGTTTTTCCTTTCTTAACATGTGTAGACATTGTTTGGCACCTTCTGTATATGTGGACATATGCAAAACAGCATATGTGCAAGATTAATTGTTAAGGCATTGCTTAAACTAGCAAAAGGCTGAAAGAACATAAATGTATGTCCATAGAAAATGGGTGATGACCATAAATCTATCCCATGCAACTCTCTCCAGGAATGAAGCCAGTCTGTGTGTACCAAGAAGGGCAATCACCAAGATTACTAGGTAAAAAAGAATGTATGCTAGAATTTGTGTGAATTTGTGTGCATGCCTCAATGTGTATTATAGAAGCCACACACGACAAACTGATAACTGAGGCTGCCTCTAGAAAGGGGAGCAGGGTGGCCAAGGGAAGGGAAAGCATCTATTTTTATCCCTTTTAAATGGTACCATGTGCCTGTGTTAGCTATTCAAAATGTCAATTAACTTAAAAATTGAATAATTGAAATATGTCTGCTATTTCCCCAACCATGACACCTTGACACTGTAACTGCTTTTTTTTCTTTCAAACAATAAAGAAGGCAACATTGCCCCCTAATAAGAATTTTGCCTTATCATTTCCACTGCTAGTTTTAAAGGTACCAGTCACAGTGACAACATATACAAAGTTCTGCAGAAAGTTTTCCAGCCCATGTATTTTATTAAGCAGGAGAAATAAGAAAGTTAAGATGTGGGGAAAAACCATGCCAGACCCAATAATTAATTGGGTTTTTAAAAGTTACAGTAGAACCTCCATTGTGGACCATCTCCCTACATTAACCACCTCCTTAAGTTGACCTAATTTTCACAGAATGGACCTACACCAGCTGTATGTGTCAGTACAGTTGGCCTAGTTCCTTATGTTGACCACCTCCATATGTTGACTGGTTTGTTACAGTCCCTTGAGTGGTCAACTTACAGAGGTTCTACAGTGTTTTTCAACCTTTTTTTTTATCTCACAGCACACTTGAACCTACAGTTAAACTTCTGTGGCACATTTAAATTATGTTGATCAAAAAAAAAAAAAAGAATATACTATGTTTTGAATGTCTTTCAAAAATAATTTATGATGTTTAAAAATTTTCATGGCACACCTAAGATCCTTCAACGCATGGCACACTAGTTGAAAATCACTGTTCTAGGGTATGTGATATAAAATTCAAGATTCTTGAAATGCAAATGTAACTAAGGGTATGACAACAATCAAAAAAATAAAATGCACTAGACATCTGATATCTAGTGAGCTAACGAAGCAAGAAATGAGAGAGAAAGATGTCCATTCGGAAAGGGAAAGTTTTCACTGAAAGTAGGTTTTGGTTAAGACACACAGTATCATGAATTAGTTTCCCCAAGTAAGTAAGGCGGGAAGGGTGGAGGAGAAGGTTCTGGGTGGGGTTCAGCTGGAAACTATTAGGGATAGCAGGACGTGTCAAAGAGGAACAGGAAAAACTTATTTGAGAAAATCATTAATCTCAGGGGTTTTTTCCTAATTAATAGACTTTATTTTTTACAGCTATTTTAGATTTATAGAAAAATTCAGCAGAAAATACAAAGAACTCCCATATGAACCCTCCATACACACACGCGCACACACACATACACCATTTCCTTTATTATTAACACCTTGCATTGGCATGGTACATTTGTTATGATTGACAAATCAATATGAAATAAAAAATAAAATAAAATGCATATAAAGAGGCAATATTGGGTGGCGCCTGTGGCTCAAGGAGTAGGGTGCCGGTCCCATATGCCAGAGGCGGCAGGTTCAAACCCAGCCCCGGCCAAAAACCACACACACACAAAAAAAAAACCAAGAGGCAATATTAAATCTTACTTATAGTTTTATCATGGGTAGAATCCAGTTTTCTTTGGTGCCCAGAGTGTAAGTAGAAGAGCTAAACAGTTTGGAATTGCTTAATTATGCTCCAAAAGGTTAATTACATGACCTCAAACTGAGTTCCCCAAGGAATGCCTACCTTCCCCATCAAAGTCTCTGGAAAGACTAAAAACTATTTTTTATAACATGACACCTACTCCATGAAGCAGTACCCCAAACACAAGAACAGTGACAACACAACCTAGGAAAAAGTTTGCTCTTGGAGGAAAAAAAAAAAAAAGAGGAAGTGATGTCCAAGGTCCAACAGCCATTTCTGTTGCCTTTGTAACAGCTTTCATGATGAGCAAGAGCCTATGTTTCTGCAGCCCTTTGTGGAACCCAGCCTCAAAACCCTTACTGGGCTGTATTATAAGTATGGGTCCTGTCTCTCAGAGACTCTGTGAGTGCCTTAAGGGTAGGGAATAGATCTCACTCATCTTTCATTCCCAGGCATTCAATTAAATGTTAGCTATTATCATTAGTTCTATCATTCTTTCACACAGCGTGCCCAATATAAATGAAAGCAGTACCTGTATCTAATTCAATGCTAGTTTTTACAGTCACAATTGCTTCTAAGACTAGCAATCTAGTAGAAAAATTTTAAATGCACTAGGATCTCTTAAATATAAAAAGAAAGGGAATATAGTCTTAATTTCCCTAGGTCTTCTATAGAAAGATGGAATTAGCTTGCAATGATGAAGAGTATATACCATAAACATGATTCTCTTCTAATGGCTTACATGGAACGACACATTTAATGCTCACCACCACATTAAGAAGTAGGGGCCATTATTAACTCTAGTTGACAGATGGGGAAAGCAAGTCCCAGGAGGGGATAAGAACACAGGCAAAAAAGGCCTGGGTGAGAGCTGATCCAGGCCGTCCTACGGCCATGTCCCTCCCTGTTCCTCTACTCCCTACCACTGCTCTTCTCTTGCTCAGAAAGGCCAGCTTCCAGAAACTGACATTTGAAAGAGAAAAGGAAAACAACTACAGTATAAACCTTTAGCGGTGACCAGTGTGAGGGCCAACGATTTGAAAGCCACTCATAAGTCAAGAAATTCTTCAATTTTTACCAACTAAAAAAGCACCTGTTTACTGATTGTTGAAAGAATGTTTAAATGTTTATATATATTTCCACGCAGGATAACTCAATTGTCAGGAATAAATTATTCTAAGCCCATGACAAAACAATGCCATTTCATGCCCATTTCCTGATTAAAGCTTTTAGACAGCTGGGCATTTTCATTTCTCAGAGCTGTAGGGAGCTATGCAAATTTCTGTGCAGCAACTCCAAGATCATTAATCTAAGGAAGGCATGTGCCAACAGAATACTGGATTTTATATTGTTTCAGTAGAGAAGAGGAGGGGCAGGTTAATCTAATTACCCCATGTGTGGTCACCTGACTGTGGTTAACAAAAAGATCAAATGCTAAACTGTACAATCAGCAGCAAACTCGCAAGTAATGAGGCATTTCACATCACAAAAGAAATGGGAGGAGGGGGTGAAATTCTTACACTGCTTGAAACCAACTACTGCAGCAATAAAAATAATCATGCCGAGTTTACACAAATGATAGGCAGGGCATTTTAATTATCATGAGAAACAACTATAAATCAGCCTCATTCATTCTCTCTCTTTCTCTCTAAGATTGGGAGGTACTTCTAGTAAGGATGGCTACCTAGAGCTGAAGATGTCAGGAATCAGACACAGGTGGGCACCTAGACGCATACTCACCCTGTAGCCAAGACCATGCATTTTGGCATGTAGCACTCAGGGCCTGCTCCTGTTATTTCTCTCCCCAGTAGGGAGCAGCTGGGTTTGGAAAGGCAGAAGCCTAGCCCAGGCAGCTGACACTTCAGCGCAAGCTCTGGCTCTGACAATGCTGAAGGTATAACCTCCATGCCTCATTTTTGCTGGGTGCTTAAAATATTTTAAAGACCAAATGAGATCTTGTGAATGAAAGCACAGCCTCTAGATCCCAGAATCCTCAGGCCCCCTCAGCAGCAGGGGGAACCCCGTCTGCCAACAGACATGGGCCAGGTGCTGAGAGGCGGTTGAGCATAAAATGGGGAAAACTTCCTAGTACACAACTCTTAGTGTGGTTTGTTTTGCAGAAATCTCAAAGATTTACTTTCAAGTACCCTCTCTTGGAAGACTACTAGAAGGGTATATTCCACCAAATCAAGCAAGAAAGTGGGGGATCCAGGACAGAGAGAGAGAAAGAAAGAGAGAAACACACACAGACCCAGGGAAAGAGAGAGAGAGACACACAGAGACACAGACATAGACTATACTAAGAGGCACTTTATAGAGTAGTTCAGAGCATGAGAAGATTTGAACGTCCTAGGACAACCTAAACAAGAAAAATTATCTCTAGTGAAAATAAAAAGTTATATAAGGAATTTATAGTATATTCTTGCTTCAATACCTTATATCAACATTAGTACATTAATGAAAACATTAAGTATAGATTAAAGAGATATGAGCAAATATTAAGTATAGATTAAAGTAAAACCTGAGAAAAGAGGTATGGGAGGTGTGAGCTAAAATCCTCAACTATTACAATATACCATTGTAGTTAACAGAGAATGTCTAGAATCAATAAGCCAAGAGATAGCAATGCATAAATATTATTCAGAAGTATAGCAACAGCTAGAACTCAAGAATAAGTGTCTCCTAGAGGACAAGGATGCAAGGAGAAGGGACAAGGGGCTGCTGGGTACTCACATCTTTCAGCTCTGACTTTCAAATTATAATGTGCATATATAATTACTAAAAAATTAATAATTGTACAGGTTTACATGCAATAATAAGAGGGGATAGACAGCAAGATTATCCCATTCTTCCTCCAGGAACCATTAACGAATTTGCGTGTGTGTGCCTACAAGTGTGTGTCTGTCCCTATTTGTTTTTGTTTTTCTTTAATTTCAGAATATTAGGGGGGACATGTGTTTTGTTTACATACTGTGTTTTTTGCACAAATTTAGTCAAGGTTATAAGCATGTACATACAGAAGTAAATGTCATCCATACTTGTCTTTAAACACAAATGGACTCAATTCTAAATGTGCTATTCCTCTTCTCCTTAATACCTTTAAGATATTTTCTCCATCAGTTAGAGCTCTGCCCCTCTTCCTCACAGCTGCACAGAATCCAAATGTAAGACAGACCAGAATCATACTGGACTATCTGGCAGTGTGGGAGAGTAGATTTTGGTCAGAATGGAAGTCTGACCAATCGAAACCACCCAGATTAAAGGGCACTAAATCAGAGCCGGGGACAGGAGAAACGTGAGGAAAGAGAAGACTGGAAAATCAGAGCACAGAGAACTCCTTCATGGACACATGGCTGCTGTCTCTACCTTCCACTTCCCCAGATGAAAATGTGGCCTTGCTCAAGTGGAGTTTGGTTCAAGAACCAGGGGAGCTGCATGTTTGCACCATACCATAAATGGAACTACATTGGCTACTGTTGCTGGCTCTTCTAAAATCCAGCAGATGATGGAGAAAAGACTTGTGGCACAGCAAATTTTGACTATTTCTGAGATCTGGCAAAATCTCCCCTGGACCCATACAGACCATTGGAAACCTGGGGGTGGGAATTGGTGCATAAGATAAACCTTATGTACACTGTATCTACTCCCTCCCACTCTGAGTTCATCTCTACCATAAGTTTCTGTATCCCTGGCTGGCTAAATGAGTACCTTATTTTAATCAGAAGGGGTCAGATCTCTTTTCTCCAAACTATAACCTACATGAAACCATCTAGTTCTCTCATGTCTTCCTTTTATTATTTTATTAAATCATAATAACACTACATTGAGCATCATTGTATTTATGATTTGGCACATATACACAAGTGTAACTGAGGCACAGATTCCCTAGAGTGAAATTTCTGGGTCAAAGACTTGGCATATCCTTCCTTTTAACAGATAATGAAAATTGGCCTCCAAAAAGTTTCTCAATACACTGCCACCAATAGCATGAAAGAGTGCTGGTTTCCCCATCCTGGGTATTTTTAAACATCTTCATTTTTTGCCAACCTGATAACAGAAGATGATATTTAATTTACATTTCTTTAATTAGTAAAAATAAGGTTGCACAGCTTTCCATATGCTTACCATCATCCATTTGTCTTTCTTTTTCTGTGATCTGCTTGTTCACATCCTTTGTCAATTCTACAGAGCATTCTGCCTTTTCCCCATTCATTTCTAAAGAGCTCTCTGTATATAAAAAAGAATTACCCCTTGGTCTGTCATAATATATGTCGCAATTTTTTTTCCTGTTTGTCATTTGTCTATTTACTCTAATTCCATACAGAAGTCTCTAGTTTTTATGTAGTAAAATACATCAATATTTTCCCTCAGGTCTTCTTAGATTTGTGACATGATTCAAAGGCCTTCTCTACTCAGACTGTTTTTAAGAGATAGGATCTTACTCTGCCACCCAGGCTGGAGTGCAGAGGCACTATCATAGCTCACTGCAACCTCTAATTCCTGGGCTAAACCAATCCTTCCACTTCAGCCTTCAGAACACAAGCAAGCTAATTTTATTTTTTGGAGACAGTGTTTCACTTGGTTGCCCAGGCCAGTGTGTCACGGCATCGCTAGTTCACAGCAACCTCAAACTCCTAGGTTCAGGTGATCCTCCTGCTCAACTTCCCAAGTAGGTGTGACTACAGGCACCTGCCATAATGCCTGGCTAATATTTCTCCTTCTGGTAGAGACAGGGTCTCTCTCTCTTGCTCAGGCTGGTCCCAAACTCCTGAGCTCAAGGGATCTGCCTGCTTCGGCCTCCCAGAGTGCTAGGATCAAAGGTATGAGCTGGTTGTTATTTTTTTAGAGACAGTGTGTCATTATGTTGCCAAGGCTGGTCTTGAACTCCTGGTCTCAAGCAATCCCCACACCTCAGCCTCCCAAAGTGCTAGGATTACAGGTGTGAAGCATACCCAGCCCAAAGACTATTTTGACAGTATAAAATACTCATACTTTTTCCTAATAATTTTATGGAAAACATTAATATGGACTATTAGAAGGCCTTTCACTCTCCATCTGCACCCCTGCTCCAAAAAAATTAAAAGAAACATTTATAAGCCCAACTTAGAGTAACTCATTATGTGTATTACAAAGCCCTGATTTTAAGAGCCTGGTTTTCAATGTTTAGGTTTGGGGGTGAGAACATATTTCAAAGTGGGAAACTATCCACTGATAGCAACCAACACAGGAATCTTCTTATTTGTGCTTAGAAAGATCTGCCTTTATTTTACTTAACATGCCAAAGAAAAATAACGTTAATAAACAGGTTAACATCTCACAACTAAATGTAACTAAATGTGGTCATTTCTTCTCAAAACAGATTGCTCGTCTTTTACCAAGAACAGGTTCCATGTTTCGCCCAACTCTGGCCCTGGCTGTGTTCTATTAATATAGGTACACCTGCACCCACCCCATCATGGGACCCAGCAACAAAGACCCAGAGGCCCCCACTAGTGACACTAAAACCTCAAGGACACTATTTCTTCAGCAGCCCCACATGACAGATAAATGTTTTCTACAAAAACTCTTCCCTAGATTTAACCCTATGACTTCCAGGACAGAGCAACAGGGAAACAGAAGAAAAGGCTTTGGTGCACCATCATTCTTTAGCTACCAAGTGCTAAGTATTAGGCACTATATCAAGCAGTGGGGCTCAAGATGGCCACCACCACCTAGGGTCTCACCACTTAGTAAGGCTGGAACTCTAAGAGGAGTGGGCACATGCTCCAACTTTCAATCCGAGTGCCAGTCACTTAGTGACTTTGCATGGAGTACTAACTAACCTCTCTGACCTGAATAGTACTTGTAGTTTCTTACCACTGCTGTAACAAATTACCAAAAACTTGGCATCTTAAAACACAAACTTAGTTAAAAAAAAAAAAAAAAACATACAAACTTAGTATCTCATGGTTCTGGAAGTCATAAATCCAAAAACTGTCTCATTTGGCTAAAATGGAGATGTTGACAGGGCTGTGTTCATCCGGAGGGCTAAACGGGAGCCTTTTCCAGCCTCCTTGATTTGTGGCTTCTTCCCCCATCTTCAAGGTCAGCAGCATAACGCCTTGAAGCTCATTCACACACACACTCACTCTCTCTCTGAACTCTGCTTCCATCATCACTAATCCTGATCTTCTTGCCTCCCTTTTAAAAATTGTAGTAAATAAACATAAAATTTAACATCTTAACCATTTTCCTGTGTACAGTTCAGTAGTGTTAAGAACTAATCACCACAACCCTTTTCATTTTATAAAACTGAAACTCTATACCCATTAAAAAACTCCCATTGCTCCTTCTCTCCAGCCCCTGGCAACCACAATCTACTGTCTCTATGAATTTGGCTCCTTTAGATACCACGTATAAGTGAAGTCCTACAGCATTTGTCTTTTTGTTTTTTTGTTTTTTTTTTTTTTATTGTTGGGGATTCATTGAGGGTACAATAAGCCAGTTACACTGATTGCAATTGTTAGGTAAAGTCCCTCTTGCAATCATGTCTTGCCCCCATAAAGTGTGACACACACTAAGGCCCCACTCCTCCCTCCATCCCTCTTTCTGCTTCCCCCCCCCCCAGCATTTGTCTTTTTGTAACTGGCTCATTTCACTTAGCATAATTTCTTCAAGGTTTATCCACATTGTGGTGTGTATCAGAATTTCCTTCCTTTAAGGCTGAATAATATTCCATTGTATAGATCTTTGGGTTGCTTCCACCTTTTGGCTACTGTGAATAATACTGCTATGCACATGGTGTACAATATCTCTTTGAGACCCTGCTTTCAATTCTTTTAGACATATACCCAGAAGTGTTATTGTTGGATCATATGGTAATTCTATTTTTAATTTTTTGAGGCACTGCCATACTGTTTTCCATGGCAGCTGTGCCATTTTACATTGCCACCAACAGTGCACAAGGGTTTCAATTTCTCAATATCCTCATCAACACTTTTTTTTTTTGAGACACAGTCTCACTATGTCGCTCTCGGTAGAGTGTCATGGCGTCACTGCTCACAGCAACCTCCAACTCCTGGGCATAGGCGATTCTCTTGCCTCAGCCTCCCGAGTAGCTGGGACTACAGGCACGCGCCACAACACCGGGCTATTTTTTTGTTGCAGTTTGGCCGGGGCCGGGTTTGAACCCGCCACCCTTGGTATATGGGGCTGGTGCCCTGCTCACTGAGCCAGAGGCACAGCCCTACTTTTTCTTTTTAATAGCATCCATTCTAATGTGTGGAAGGTGATATCTTACTGTGGTTTTGATTGGCATTTTGCTGATGGTAATGTTCAGCACCTTTTCATATGCTTGCTGGCCATCTGTGTATCTTCTTCAGAAAACTGTCCAAAGTCTTTTGCCCATTTTTAAGTGGGTTACTTATTTTGTTGTTGAATTGTAGGAGTTTTTTTATGTAATCTGGATATTAACCTCTTATCAGATATTTCTCCCCATTCTGTAAGTTGAATTTTACTCTATTTATTGTGTCCTTTGATATAGTCTAATTTATCTATTTTTACTTATTACCTGTTTACCTCCCTCTTGTAAGGGATTCTAATCTAATCTATAATCTCCCTATTCTAAGGTCCTTAACGTATTCACATCTGCAAAGTCTTTTTTGCCATGAAAGGTAACATATTCACAGGGTCTGAGGATTGGAAAGTAGATGTCTTTGGAGTTACATTATTTAGCCTACCACAGTCTTCATCTTTAAAATGATAATAATGGTAGCATCTAACTCAAACAGTTATGACGACAAAATAAAATACATGAACTGAGCTTAGGCCAGTGCCTGGCATATAGTAAATATTAGTGATTATAAATAATAGTAAGACAAAGTATTACAGGAAAGAGATAAGTATGACTAGGAGTGTGCTGATGAGAACAAAAGCTGGGGCCATTCATTCTGCCTGGGAAAAATCAGGGATGTCTTCTTTCCAAAAGGAACAACATACCAACTTCATCATAAGAAATGAGTAGGCTGTGGAGAGTCTAAAAAGAGCAAGCCAGAAGGGAAATTTTTTATTTTCTTCCACATTCTGACATTGGGCAGTCATATCTTAGAGATCTCCTTTCTTTCCTAAGAAGCTGCATCTGCTTTCAGACAGTAACTGGGAGGTGATTTTTTTCTCTTTATTTACAAGAAAACATGTACAACTGAATTTCTAAGTCTTCCTCTAATAAACAATTCACAAACTTTTTCCCAGCAAACTATTTTTAGAGTAGAAAGGGATTTAAAAAAAAAAAAAGGCAGCAGCAACTCACATTTATAAAATTTGTCCTCAAAGCTTAAAAATAGATCTAAAAGTTTAACACCAGCCCTGCCCCACCCTCCCCACTCAGTACCAGAAAGGCAGACCCAGCATGCTTCTGGAACTGTGGATTTTTTTAAAGTTAGCCTCTGGTAATCTCTCCTCACTGGAATGTTCACAGTAAATAGCAAGTGAACGGAATAATGAAGGAAAATAATCACTATTGATGTTATTCACATTTCTCCTCACAGACATGCTGGGGAACTGTGATAATGAACTAGCTGAGATACAGAACAATTTCTCAACCTATCCTTGTCCTCTAATGATAAACCTTCTCCCTGCCCCCACCATCAGAGTAGCTTGACTTCAGTTCATGCAGAGCTTCAGCGGGTTTTGTTTTTTTAAACTTGGAAGTTAATTTGCTATTAACTCAGAGCACACTGGGGAGCCTGACAAATGGAAATGCAGAATGGTTTTAGGTCACACATAGGAGACGTGTGGACAACAATGCATCATGTCGGTATCAATTTTCCAATAGACTGCAATCAAACACACAACACACTGACACACAAAACATGCACTGGCTGCAATTGATGAGATTTTTACCCAGGCACAGACACACATAAACAGAATTGTAGCATTTCTTACCCTCCTTAGTGATCTTGTTCTGTGTTCATTTAGGCCAATCAACTACAACCATCCCAGCTCAATAATAAGAGAGCAACTCCAAAAAGGTTGAATACAGAAAGGACATGCTGGTGACTGTTTTAAGGCTCCCTGACATTTTGAAGGGGGAAGAAAGTACACAGCAATATCTTGGGGCTCAAATTAACAGCATCATTATACAATTCCCATCTCGCCTTATAAATAAGAGATTCAAATTCAATACATTTTACCTACAACCTCAATAACCACTCAGAGTGAGGCTAAAATCCACCTAACATGACTGACTTGGCCACACAACAAATGGCACACATACCATGGGCATCACAGACAGGCCAAACAATTTTAGCTGGCTTTTATCTTAAAGCTTAGATAATATGGGCAAAGAACAATGTTCTCCTCGAAAGACAAGAAACAGTGACAAAATACTTATTTGTGGTGTCTGTGTTTAGAAGAAATAGGAAAGGTTGAGTTTTCAACATGAAATAGATGTTCACAATAGGATGATTAAAATGAAGTCAAAAGTTTCTAAGACTGACCCCCACGTCTCCATTTGTTGATCAGTAATCTTCTGCTATGATTTATGAGTCAACATATGAGTACACATGAATTACTTTAGACATTTCCTACACCCACAAAAGCCTAGATGTGGCTGTTGGAAGCATTCAGGTTAAAAAGACAGAACTCGAGGGCAGTGCCTGTGGCTCAAAGGAGTAGGGAGTCAGCCCCATATGCTGGAGGTGGTGGGTTCAACCCCAGCCCTGGCCAAAAACTGCAAAAAAAAAAAAAAAAAAAAGACAGAATTCGACATTTTACATCTTGTTTTCATGTCTGCCCAAGTTCAGCATATATATATGCTTGTATATATATGTATGTGTATATATATATATATATATAAAATATCATATATGATTGATATAAAATCTTATATGATTATATATTATATAATCATTATATATTATATATTATATAATTATATATTATATATGATTATTATATATTATATATGATTATTATATACATTATTATATGATTATATATTATATAATCATATATAACATATATGATATATAATCATATTTTATATGATATACATACATACAAAAATTAGTAAGATCCTTGTTCTTATCCCATGTAAAGCTTCCTCTCCTAAAATAAGGAAACCTCCTGTTAAGTAGAAAGAAGTTTTCATTTTATAACAGTATATTGAACATTATTATAAAACTGCAATTGTTTATTTTCATTGCAAATAGTCATGGCATATTTTTTATGAAATATTATTGTAGATTGAGATCACTTGGCAAACAAAAAGAGAAAATGTCTTTAACTACTTCCCAGGCATAGACACTCAAAGCTATGGTGCTCTGCATGGGACTGACTTTATTCATGACATAAAGTACCCAAAATGCACATGGTGCATCTTGTTTTTCTCAAGTAGATATTTAATATAGTATGTGATTATAATAAGCCACAAACTTGAACTCTCATGTTCCAAGTTGAGTACTAGAATAATAAAGATAAATAAAACCCCTAGAAAAATTTCCTAATTTACTATAACATAGCCATTGACTTTGGGCAAAGGTTATGAATAGACAGTTCACCGAAGAAGGATTATATATGGCCAACAGACATATAAAAATATACCTAAACTTACTAGTACCAGAGATGTAAATATCAAACAATGAGATACATTTTGAGACACACTAAATTTTGAAGATTGATTTTACCTAGGGAATGGGAGAGATCAAGCCTTCTCTTATGTTACTGTGAGTCTGAGTTGGCACACTTTGGTGAAGATCAGTTGGCAGTATAGCTTATAAGTCAAAAAGAAACCACCACCATCACCATCATACTCGAAAGCCAGTAACTCTACTTATAGGCAATTATTTAGGGAAGCAATCACAGATGTGTTCAAAATAGGATTTTGAAAGGATGTTCACAATTTGTTCTTCATAAGAAAACGAGAGCCATCCAAAAAATATTAACAATCAGGGGACAGGTGCAGTGGCTCGCACTTGTAATGCTAACACTTTGGACAGCCAGGAGTTTGAGACCAGCTTGAGCAACATAACACCACCTCGTTTCTACGAAAAATAAAATTAAAAATGAAAAAATGAGGTATTAGCAAACTAAGAAGTAGGCCTGTGTACTTTCAGAGGTCACTCCTGAGAATGGCCAGGATCCCTTGAGGCCTCAAGAACTATGGGAGGATAAGTGTGGACTGCAGCATTGCGATGAAGCCTGGGCTCCCCCCACCTGCCTCAATGGTGCAGCCTTGCTTCTAGCTCTTTTGCCTTTCAGAAAAGGATTCTGCAACTTTAAAAAGCTTGCAAAAAACATTACCAGTGGTAAAAGGTTAAGTGACATTCCATTAAATTTAAAAGTTGGTTACAATTTCATGTATGTTTTAGCACAACTAAAACTTTTAAAATTTGGTTGCAAAACACTACCTACAGTGTGACCCCTTTTTTGAGGAAAATAAACGTATCCATGCTTAAGACGAACAAAAATAATAGACTACAAAAGTGAATGCTCTTCAACCATGGTTATCCTAGAAGATGAGATGACAGATTATTTTCATTTCTGGTTTCTGTCTTCATTTTATAAATTTTAAATATATACATTATTTAGGGGGGGAAATACCTGTGTCAGAAGTTTAAGAAAATAAGGAAATTCATGACGTGGATTACAGTGGAAGAGGAAAAAAAGGAAACAGTCGGGGTGAAGGGGAAATACCTTAGGAAAGTTATTTAAATGATTGCTGAGAACACTGTCCTTTTAAAAAAATTAAAGTTATTACCAACAATAAGAGTCCCTTCATCTTCTGGGAGTGCTGTTAGGAGAAATCCACTGCTACAATTGAAGAGGAGTCTTTCTTCTAACAGCTTTGGGACCCTCAAAGCAGAACCAAGGAAAAAGAAATGGAAGGAGAGAGGGGTCAAAGGAAACCTAGAAATCAGAAAATAAGGTCCAAATAGCATGGAGACAGTTTTTAAAAATTCAAGGAGAAAATTCTAGACCCAATAAAAGGTTATTTCCTCAGCTTCCTGAGTCACCACCCATGCTCCCTGGTTTCCTCTCCTTTGCAACACTAAACACGAACAAGAAAATTCACAGGACCCATAATAATAACCAGTGGCGGGGGCCAGTTCCTGCATAAGAGAAAGTCAAAGGAAGCATTCTGGGAATATCCCATGGAGAGGGTGGAGGATGAAAGTAATGCAAAATGAGAAGTGCATGGTTAGTGCGTGGGTGGTTTGTCAGGGGAAAGGGTCCGATGGAGCTTGTAAACTCCAAACAAGATTCTAGAACTTCCAGCTATCTCTTCTTCCTCTTCCCCCCACCCTCGTGATAGTGTGGGGCTTTGAGACACACCTGTTTTTGCAACTGGTCAGAAACTAAAAGTGGACTTAACTAAGCCCAGGCTGGCCTACTCTGCCTGGCAAGAGTTTCTGGGCCAGTCTGTTAATGGAGCGTGAGAGAGACAGACACACTGGCACACACACACACACAGACACAGAGATTAACAGACAGAAATACAGATGGGCACATGGACACAAAGAGAGACGAGAGAACCACCAGAAGAGCTGCCCCAACCCCTGAGGCAGCCCATGGCATAGGTAACCTTAATAGCTGTGTTTCATCCCTATTTCCACCTTTAGCTCTCTGAGCTGTCACTCATTCCAGCAGCTTCTTTGTCCTAGATCGCAACTCACTCTTAGGAATTCTTCCTCCCTTCAAATGATTCAAATTGAGCAGAAAGTATATTTTCATTTTCTATAACTGTAAAGCCACAGGTTCATGTGCATATCTGAGTCATCCACATTCATTAGTCTTCTTTTACCGATTGCTTCCATAGATGTGGACTGTGTCTCTGATCTCAAATGGAAATTGTCTTAAGAAATTTAGTTTTTCTCTCTCTCTCTCTCTCTCTCACACACACACCAATGCCCCCTGTAAGAATCATCATTTTCAGAAGAGCTAAGTGACCAGCCAAGGTTTGGACTGGTGTGTTTTCCCCAGGTCCCAGCTGACGGCAGGACTGTCTGAAAGTCATGTGACTTTGGGGAGCAGCTCATGTCCTGAGAACACCCTGTCACCCAGTGCCACCCTTTCATAGAAAAGGGAATTAGCAGCTATTTGTCAGCACTCCCAAATGTTACATGACTTGAAAAGGCAGGATCCTGGGAACTCAGTGACTGTACCCGTCACCAAGGTCAAGTTGTCCTCAAAGCATAAAATCTCTCCCCACCATCCTACCTGTAGAGTTGTTTTTTTTTTTTTTTTTTACTGTCTTTGTGGGCTTAACCCTCATTTTACTTTTTTTCCACGTATTTTCTGGTGTAAATAAAAGTACTTGAATTCCTATTCTGTAGTGTATGCTTTGGTTTTTCATCATACCTTTTTTAATCAACTATTTCAGCAAAGTCAAACTAAGTCTGCATATATCATTTTTGGTAATATTTAGCAATGTTAACTAAGGAAATTCTAGGTTATACTACCTGCCCCAATGAATTTGGAGGATTTATTAAATTTAATACTTTTAATACACAGAAAAATGAATCTTCACCTCTACATTTGTTTTTTGTTTGTTTGTTTGTTTTGCTTTGTTTGGCAGTTTTTGGCCAGGGCTAGGTTTGAACCCGCCACCTCCAGTATATGGGGCCAGCACCCTACTCCTTTGAGCCACAGGCGCCACCCCACCTCTATGTTTTAAAAACTAAATTATCAAATTATAGAGAAATCCAAAAAGGCTTAAGTGGAAAAAAAAATAATTATAGGATCCATTCTACTTTATAAAAGTAGACCCTCAAACCCAGCCAGATCTACTACAAGACCATCTGCATGTTGATCCCACGGCTTCTGAGGGGAGTGAGTGGTACCCCAATTCCCCTCCCACAAGCCCTCTCTGCCCAGTAGCCACGTCACATAGAATTTTCACAAAGGAGTTGTTACCAGTCCCCAGGGCGCAGTCTGTGGTTATTCCATCTGTAGCCTAATGTTAAAGGATTTTACCCAACTCAAAGGCAGAAGCTACCCAACCCGACTAGAAGCAAATCTCTCCACAGGTCCTCACGAGTACACTACAAAAAATTCTGAAATCAATGCCCAATACCCCCTCCATTCCCATTAGCCCCACTGAGGTAAAGTGCCACACCACTGTCAAAGCTCCAAAATACACCAGGAAAGCTGATAACATCATGGAACTAGAGAAATGTTCCTTTTCTCTGAAGTTCCCTTGGCTTCTAAACCACTCTAAATATTGGGTAGCCTTGATTTTCTTCCAATTAACTGCTCTTATTTAGCCTATAAGTCTTTTTTGGAATGTTTTGCCTCACATTTTCAACTATTGATTCAAACAACGTGCCTTGTTCAATGTTTCTCACAAAATATTAGCATTATATCTTAAACTGACATGCCTGCTTACTCTAATTCATTCATTACTAGGGAAACTCTGAATGGAAGAATTGGCTGTATTAGTCCAACATCAGCTCTAGTCCATTAATAAACCACACAACAAATTAGTCCTTGGTCTATTTGGAGTACTTGGGCCCTGGACATTGACATTCTGCATCATAGACACCCCTGCTGCTAGGCTCTGTGTCTATTTATCTTTTTCAGAGACTCACCCCCATTCATGCTTCTTAATGAGCAAAGACACTAAAGATCTGGTTTAAATGGCCTTTAAAGAAAATTACCTTCTCGATTACAGCTAGGAAAGTATCTTAACAGCTGTGTTTTCACTGAAACAGCTAAAATATCAGATTTGCAAGCTACTTCACATTTATTATCCCCCATTGATATTTAATAATTCTACTTCAAAGTGCCACGGCCTAATTTACCCCTTGCAAACTGGCAAGAGTAAGATGTTGTCCTTATTCCACGGCGTCCACAGGGAACTTGACTGGTATTTAGCACAAATGTGACTAGCCCAAAGGACGACAGAGTGTGCCAAGAATTCATTTCCCCCCAAAAACGACTTAGCTGCTTCATCTAGCTTCCAGGAAAGAAAGACTTCAGAAGACACTTTCTTCAAAATGACCTAAAGCCAGAACTCTCAAAATAACACATACTTATGAATGCCCACACTTTCAGGTTTGAGCCGTAAGCACCCAGCACTGCTAGAATCTGATATGGAAAATTTTATGGCCTGGGTCCATAAATTCTTGCTCAAGTAGCCTAGCAGGGCCCAAAAGAAGATGCTGAGGGAGGAATGAAAGTGGGTGGAAAATGCTGCCTCACAGATGCAACTTTCTGGAGCAAACTCCCACAAAGGGTCAGGGTGCATGGAAGGACAAGGTGTCTACTAGGCAGTGACGTCCCTGGACTGAAAAACAATCGAATTAAGTCTAAATCTAGCCTGGCCCTTTAAGCCACTTCCTCTCGGTTGCCATAGGCACCCTCACTATCCTGAATATTTTAACATACCTCTGATTTATACCAAACCACTAACCAATTGCCACCCTGATCTATACTGAAACAGTACACAGCTGCACGAAGACCGGAAAAACCCATTCACTAAGAGATCACTGAGCAAAGTCAAATCAAGATTCTCTCCATCCCCTCTAACCTTCTCCATATATCATCCTTAAGACTTTCGAGCCTTCAGCAATTGGAGGAACCACATTCTACTTCCCCATTTCACTAAGGTCTGTAGCTTCTACCAACAACTGGCTGGGGCTGAACTACAAAGTCAGGTGTAAAGGGCAGAGACAGAACCTGAGGCCATTGGAGCCCTTCCTGGAGAAGGTGTTCTTCCCTAATCAGAGAGGGAAAATCCCAATAGGAAGAGAGGAAGTCAATATAAAGAGGTTACAATGTTCAGTATAGCCATGTGCCAGCCAAAATATGGCAGGCCAAGGCCCCAGATGCCCACATCTGCCAGCTTTTGGGGTGATTTCCCATGCGGTGCTAAGGACCTGGGGCTCTGTTCTTATTCCCAGAGTTCCCTATTTCCCTAAATGACCCAGTAACCCCACCTCAGCTACTTGAAATAATTTGAACTAGCTACTGTTCCAAATACCCTGAAGGTTCTAGCAAAAGCCTCATCTATTCGCTCAGCAAGCACACACCACAGCTAAGCACTGAACCTAGAGGTCTGAACAGGATCCCTGGCTGCGAGAGCCTCCAACACACTGGTTTCCAGTGCCTTTCTTCACCTATTTGGAAGTGATTACAGGGGGACAGGGGGATGAGGGGCAGGCCACAGCAGTAGTTCTCGAAGTGGGGTTCCAAGCCAACAGCAACACTAGGAACTTGTTAGAAATGCAGATTCTCCGGCCCCAACTCAGACCTATAGAACCAGAAGCCATGGGGTGGGGCTCAGCAATCTATGCTTTAACAAGCCCCCCAAAGTTCTAAGACATGCTCCCAGGGTGAGAATCACTGCCGAGAAGAACAAAACAGTTGCCACATGATGTGGCAGGAGGTGCTCAGACCCTCTGGAGTGGCATGTTCTGCGTGAACCCTCAGAGATGAGCACTTAAGCAGAGGCAGAGATTCTTGCACAACCTACCCTTCCCTACCCTCAGGGGGGAAAAAAAGAGCTGGGTTTTTCACCCAGGAAATATTATAGCAGTGGAAAGCTCAGAGAACATGGCAGTGGTAAAAATGAAACAGGAAAATTCAGACTCACCCTCTTTAATATACTCAATCCCTCCTCAACCTAATGACCCTGATAATGGGGCAAATATGAGACAGATTTATAAGCCCAGATTTCTTCACCACCACTGCCAAAGATCTAGGAACCAGGGAGACCAGTAAATACTTAAGAGACTACAATCCTTGTGGAAAGTGGGAAAATGGCATCAAAAGCCCAGTCGGTGTGGTCTGAGGAGGGTACTGTCGCTCCCATGACCATGACTCCCCACCTCTGAGGAGTAATGAGCTGCAGAGTATTTAAGCAGCAGGGGCTGCTGGCAAGCATAGAACTGACAAGTGGAGGCTGGAAGTTTAGTGAGGATAGAGTTACAACAGATGAGAAAGTTATTGCATGCAGGTCCAGCATCTACCCTTTCCATTTCACTGCTACTTAGTAACTAACAACAACCTCTACCTTGCCTTTTGGTGACATTTTCATATAGTCATTCATTCATTCATGTATTCATTCATTTCATTCAACAATGGAACTAATGCTCAAAAATATGGAGGTGAACAGCTATGATTTAATAAAAAAAAAAAGAATATGGAGGTGAGATTTAGCAAGATGCTCTAAAATCGCATGTTGGGGGTCTGGATTTCCCACTATCTCCTTGGCTCTAGGTCTGGTTTCCAGGAAAATGGTGCTTTACATGATGAACTACATTGATCAGCATTTATATGAACCTTCTAAATTTTAGCAGCTTATCTATAATGACTGACTTAGAATAAATGCCTAGAAATGAAATTATTGATACAGTGGATATGAAGCTATCTATGCCCAAAGATTTATATACAAAGATGATCACCACAGTTTTATTTTCACGGACAAAAAAGATGGGAAACCCAATGTCTGCCATGAAGGGGCTGGTTAAATATTGTGGCATATTTTTACAATGGGATTTAAAATGTTCTCAGAAGAGATTTAATAATTTGGGGAAAACATTCATAATATATGCTTATTAAGTAGACAAAGTATCCATATAGTCGATACAATTTGTCAGTGTTCTATTAATCTACTAAGTATAAGAATCTCTAAGGGATCTTGTTAAAATGCAGATCCTACATTTCTAATAAGCGCCAGGAGATAAGATTATATTTCTCTGTATTTTATAATCAGAAATATATTTGTTTTAAATAAAACTTTATATAAAACATCTAGAAAAGGCAGCTCTATAAAGACAGTGGGGCTAGGAGTAGAAATAAGAATTAACTACAAATGGGAATGAAGAATGTTATTGGGGTGATAAAAATTGTTCTAAGAATTTTATGGAGATCATTACACAACTGGGTAAATTTACTAAAAATCATTGAGCTACATACTTGAAAAGAGTGAATAATATGATATGTAAAATATGCCTAAATTAATTTTTATATTTTTAAATGACCAAGTTTAAAAACTTATCACCTAGCACTTCTAAAATAATTTAAAGAACTTAGAAACAATAATATTTGGGGGAAGAGGAGAAAGGCAAGTGTGTGTTTAATGAATGGGTACATAGTTTCAGTTTGGGAAGATAATAAATATTTGGGAAAAGAATAGAAATGATGGCTGTAAAACAATATGAATATACTATGCCACAGAACCATACACTCAAAATGGTTAGAATGATAAATTTTATGTTATACATATTTTACCACAATAAAAATAATTAAGTAAGTAAATATGAATACCAGCTATTTTACTGTGTGACTGATAGCCAGGTACAACAGCTCACACCTATAATCCCAGCTACTCAAGGAGGTCAAGATGGGAGGATCACTTAAGGCCAGAAGTTAGAGAACAGCCTGGAAAAGCAAAGTCCTGTCTCTAATTAATTAGGCAGACATGGTGGCACACACCTGTGGTCACAGCTACCAGGGAGGCTGAGGCAGGAAGATCACTTGAGCCCAGGAATTTGAGGCTGCAGTGAGCAAGGATTACGCCACTGCACTCCAGCCTAGGGAACAGAGCAAGATCCTATCTCTAAGAAAAAAATCAAGAGCATCACAAATGAAGGATTTTGTCCCTCTGCTTCCTTTTCAAGGCTCCATCCTGATTTAGTATTTGCACTATAGTGGATTGAATGGCAATCCCCCCAAATAGGTCAACATTCTAATTGGCAGAACCGGTAAATGTGATTTTATTTGGTGATGTAGTTAAGGATCTCGAGGTAGAGAGATCATTCTAGATTATCTAGGTGGGGGTCCCTAAATCCAACAATAAGTGTCCTCATATGAGACACAAAGAGAAGACGGAGGAGAAAGCGATGTGAAGACAGAAGTAGGGATTGGTATGATGTGGCCAAGTAAAGCCAGGAGCCACCAGAAGCTGTGAGAGACAAGGAATGGATTCTACTTTCTGCTCTAAATCATTGGTGGGCACCTTGATTTTGGAATTCTGGCCTCCAGAACTGTGAGAAAATAAATTTTTATTGTTTTTGCCCACACAGTTTGTGGTCATTTGTTGTGGCAGATGCAGGAAACTAATCCACCCACCAACTTCCAGGCCTCCAGGTCTGGATCTGCCAGGAGCTTCACTACCCAAGACAGCCAGACACAGGCCAGCAGAGGCGTCAGGAGCAGAGAAGAAAGTAAGGCCTTGTACATGCACACACCAAAACAGAGATCCTGTGGCATGTTTTGCAAGACAGGATCCTTCTGGAAACCCCTAGTGACATTCTGAAGAATGAATACCAATTAAGAGAGCATCTGAAAGAATGCCTCTGCACAGCACAGCCACACTTTACCATTACCTTATCTTTACTCTGATGGGTCATGAGCCTCTTTGAAACAGACCTTGACTCCCTTTTTAATTGTTTCAGTAACACAATGTGATGGTCACTAGCACCCTTCAGCACTCACTGATGCCTCTCTCCAGTTCAAAAACAGACCACTGAGGTTTGCCGATCCTGGAGACAAACCATGATCCTTTTTCTCATTGTAAATCCTGCTTTAAGGATTTTTTTTCCTTTAAAAACCATTTAAAATGACTGTAGAGTTGTAGAGTTTGGGGGGTTTTTTTGAGACAAGGTCTTGCTCTGTCACCCTGGCTAGAGTGTGGTGCCGTCATCATAGCTCTGTAACATCATAGCACTGTAATTTCATACTCCTGAGCTCAAGTGATCTTCCTGCCTCAGCCTTGCGAGTGGTTGGGACTACAGATACATGCCACCACGCCTGGCTATTTTTTTTAATTTTGTAGAAAAAGGGTCTTACTATGTTGCCCAGGTTGCTACTGAACTTCTGAGCTCAAGTGATCCTCTCACCTCAGCCTCCCAAATTGCTGGGATTATAGGCATGAGCCACCATGCCTGGCCTCAGAGTTTTTTTTAACTGACACATAATAATTGTACATAATGCGATGCCTGTGGCTCAGAGGATAGGGCGCTGGCCCCATATACCAAGGGTGGCTGGTTCAAACCCAGCCCCGGCCACAACAAAAAATAGCTGGGCGTTGTGGCGGGCGCCTGTAGTCCCAGCTACTCAGGAGGCTGAGGCAAGAGAATTGCCTAAGCCCAGGAGTTGGAGGTTGCTGTAAGCTGTGACGCCACGCCACTCTTCTGAGGGTGAAGAAGTGAGACTCTGCCTCTAAAACATAATAATAATAATAATAATTGGACATATTGATGGGATAGTGAAATTTTAATACACATATACAATGTAAAGGCTCAAATTAGTGTAATTAGCATATCTATAATCTTAAACGTTTATCATTTTTTGGTGTTAGGAACATTTAAGATCCTCTCTCCTATTTGAAAATATACAATAAATTGCTAACTAGTCACCCCACAGTACCATACAACAAGAACACTAGAGCTTATTCCTCCCATATAATTTTACATGTGTTAACCAACCTCTCCCTGTCCCTTAAACCTTTCTCAACCTCTAATAACCAAAATTCTACTAAATTCTATGAGCTCAAAGTTTTACTTCCCAGATATGAATGAAAACATGCACAGACCCTAAAATTTTGAACAACTCTCTGAAAATAGGAAATCAAATTATAGTATATTCTAAATATCTATTCAGATTCATTAACTCAAGCCTCAGAAAATATATTTCAAAACTTTAAACACTAAAAAAGTCTTCACCTAATTTAACAAGTTTTACCACTTCTAAGACTGGACATTTGCAGCTCAAATAAACTCCATCCACATCCTGAATTTTATATCCCAAGCACATCATGCAAAATCAATTCATTGGTTCCAATTTTCCAGGATTTTACTTCCAAGACATTGGGGAATTCAATTTCCAAAAATCCCTGTTGGCATTCAAAGACCAGTAGAATTACTAAATCCTTCTACTGGAAAATCCAGGCCATTATGTTCCCCACATGGGCTTAAAAAGAACCCATATCAATTGTTTGACAACCATCTGGTTGCTAACAAGAGACTTTTGGAAACTAGGCTTAAAATAAAACTGCACAAACTAGCAAAGTTCACAAAATCACCAAGATTCAATATCCAGATCACATCTCCCTCCATCCTTTCTTATCAGCATTTTTATCTCTAATTCCAGAATCTTCATTTTCCTCAGTTGTTTACTGCTTTGACTTCTCCTGGTAAGATTATCTCTAAGAGTTTCCATGAGATTTTTTGTAAAGATAATAATGTCAAAAGGAGATATGTTTTCTATCCATGTATATCTAGGAAATGTGGTACACAAATTAAGCTAAACTTAAAATAACTTCTAAAATGGTAGCTTCGTTATTCAAAGAATACCACACAAAAAGGAAGCCCCAAGCCCACAATGTTATTTTAAGAAACACTATACCCTAAGATGGTTCTACTTATAGGTGACCACCTCGGTGGTATAATTTGAGGGTCACAAAAAATATGCCTATCCAAAAATCGTTTTTTTTTTTTTTTTTTTTTTGGTTACAGTTCAGCAGGGGCCGGGTTTGAACCCGCCACCCTCGGTATATGGGGCCAGCGCCTTACCAACTGAGCCACAGGTGCCACCCTTGCCTATCCAAAAATCTTTCTCCCCCATCCCCAACTCCTCCAGAGAGTCTGAAATTTTCATCATCAGATTTAATAATGGACCCGAACAATGTTAGAAGCAAAGGCAGCCTTAGAATTCGTCTGGTTCAACTCCCTAATGACACAGATACAGTTATCTATATACAAAATAATACCCCTCCTATAATAAATATTTACTGAATGCCCACTCAGCACCAAGCACAATGCCAGGTACTGGGTGAAGGAAGATACCATGCCACCCTGTGCTCTAGTCCATATGAATTTATAATCTAGCCTAGTAAGAGACAAATTTCACAATTAAGATCTTTTAGAGAGGGCAGCGCCTGTGGCTCAACGGGTAGGGCGCCGGTCCCATATGCTGGAGGTGGCGGGTTCAAGCCCAGCCCCGGCCAAAAATAAAAAAAGATCTTTTAGAGAAAAAGTTGCCCTTGGTCAAGGTTTGCTGGTCTTTGCAAGTCAAAATATTCGGTACAAAAATTCTCAAACCACTCAGATCGCTTCTTGGCCTTTTGGCTAAGATCAAGTATACTATCTCAAACCACTAAGAATTATTGTTGTAACTAGAGGATCATAGTGTGTTGGTGCATTCTAAGAGGCTATGGTATGAAATTATTATCAGGCTCGGCGCCTGTAGCACAGTGGTTACAGCGCCAGCCACATACACCAAGGGTGGCAGGTTCGAAGCCGGTCTGAGCCAACTAAACCACTGCAATAAAAAAATAGCCAGGCATGCTGGCTGGCACCCGTAGTCCCAGCTACTTGGAAGGCTGAGGCTGGAGAATCGTTTAAGCCCAAGCATTGGAGGTTGCTGTGAGCTGTGACACCACGACATTCTACCTAGGGCAACACAGTGAGACTCTGTCTCAAAAAAATAAAATAAAAAGTAATTATTATCATCCATAAAACCCAATATTCCAAGATGGGGCAAAATGTAAAGCTGGCCCAAGTATCCACCAATGAATGAACAAAATGTAATATATTCACATAAGAGAATATTATTTGGCCTTAAAAATAAGCAAAATCCTGTTCCGTGCTACAACATGGGTAAACTTTGAGGGTCTTATGCTGAGTAAAATAAGCCAGTCACAAAAGGACAAATACTAGATGATACCACTTAAATTTGAGACAGAGAGTGGCATGGTGGTTGCTGGGGGAGGGGAAAACGGGATGTTGTTGTATAACGGATAGTTTCAGTTTTGCAAGATGAAAAAGTTCTGGAGATAGGTAGTACGGCACAAATCTCCTTAAAAGTACTGAATCATACACTTAATAATTAAGATGGAGCCAGGTGCAGTGGCTCATGCCTATAATCCTAGCACTCCAGGAGGCCAAACGGGAGGATTGCTTGAGGCCAGGAGTTCAAGGCCAGCCCAAGCAAGGCTGAGACCCCGATGTCTACCAATAATAGATAAATTAGTTGGGCATGGTATCATGGCCTATAGACTGAGCTACTCTGGAGGCTGAGGCAGGAAGATCACTTGAGCCCAGGAACTTGAGGTTGCTGTGAGTTATGATGATACCATTGCACTCTAGCCCAGGCTACAGAGCAAGACCCTGTCTTGAAAAAATAAAAAAAATAGTTAGGATGGTAATTTATTTATTTATTTTTTTTTTTTTTTTTTTTTTAGAGACAGTCTCACTTTTTCACCCTCAGTAGAGTGCTGTGGCATCACAGCTCACAGCAACCTTCAGCTCTTGGGCTTAGGAGATTCTCTTGCCTCAGCCTCCCAAGTAGCTGGGACTACAGGTGTCTGCCACAACACCTGGCTAAGGATGGTAATTTTTATGTTATATGTTTTACTATAATTTTTTTTTTTTTTACCTTCAGCGGTGCCTTTTCTTTTTTTTTTTTTATTGTTGGGGATTCACTGAGGGTACAATAAGCCAGGTTACACTGATTGCAATGTTAGGTAAAGTCCCTCTTGCAATCATGTCTTGCCCCCATAAACTGTGACACACACCAAGGCCCCACCCCCCTCCCTCCGTCCCTCTTTCTGCTTCCCCCCCCATAACCTTAACTGTCATTAATTGTCCTCATATCAAAATTGAGTACATAGGATTCATGCTTCTCCATTCTTGTGATGCTTTACTAAGAATAATGTCTTCCACTTCCATCCAGGTTAATACGAAGGATGTAAAGTCTCCATTTTTTTTAATGGCTGAATAGTATTCCATGGTATACATATACCATAGCTTGTTAATCCATTCCTGGGTCGGTGGGCATTTAGGCTGTTTCCACATTTTGGCGATTGTAAATTGATACTATATATTTTTTTTTTTAATTTAAGGAAAGTTAAACAAGATTAACAAACGTGTGAGTTTTAGTTATGTGTTTTTAACTGCAATTAAAAACTCAAAAGATGGGCGGCGCCTGTGGCTCAAGGAGTAGGGCGCTGGTCCCATATGCCAGAGGTGGCGGGTTCAAACCTAGCCCTGGCCAAAAACCAAAAAAAAAAAAAAAAAAAAACTCAAAAGATTGGCTGGGCGTGGTGGATCATGCCTGTAGTCCCAGCGCTGTGGGAGGCCGAGGCGGGTGGATTTCCTGGGCTCAGAGGTTCAAGACCCGTATGAGCAGGAGTGAGCCAGAGTTGAGGGAGGGGGGTGGGGCCTTGGTGTGTGTCACACTTTATGGGGGCAAGACATGATTGCAAGAGGGACTTTACCTAACAATTGCAATCAGTGTAACCTGGCTTATTGTACCCTCAATGAATCCCCAACAATTAAAAAAAAAAAAAAGCCGGGCATTGTGGTGGGCGACTGTAATCCCAGCTACTTGGGAGGCAAAGGGCAAGAGAATTGCTTAAGGAAGAAAGGAAAAAAAAGAAAATTAAAAAAAAAAAAAACAACTTCAAACTAAGAGTGAAAGCCAGCTGAAATTGAAAGCAAAAAAAAAAAAAAAAACTTAAAAGATTAATGGAATAAGACAAATTCTGTTAAAAGAAGCTTTCTCTACCTCAAGCATCTAATTTACTCTGAGGCCATGGTGGGACTCAGGAGGTCACAGTCATAATTCTAAGTAATGCAATCAGAAGGGGAAGAAATAAGGAGGAGAGAGAACCAACAAAACCAGATCAGCCAGCAGACGAGAATTACTGAAGCGAGATGATGGTTACAAATGAGTTCACCAGACTAGTCCCTCTATTGTGTATTATGTTTGAAACCTTCCTAGTGATAACCAACAAAAGTGAAAAGCTGGTCAAGGGAATGTTTCTCTGGACAAATGCAAGAGCTGACCTCTGGGGTGTCTAATGCATTATGTCCCAACAAGGCAAAGAATCTGAGATGCTTAAGTCAATTTATGGGGTACAAAAGCATTGCCTGTGGTCATACCTTTCTACCATTAATAGGATACATTTATGTCATTCAGACCTCATACACGCACACATACGCTCTAGCTCTTATTCTCCCAGTCTATCACTTCCAGGTCATTACTACCACCACTCCTAAGTCATGAAGTTTCTTGGGCAACTTTCAGTTTCTTTAAGCAAATATATGTTAGCATACAATTTACACTATCCTGAGCCTTCTTTTTCTTACTTTCTATACTTGGGAGGTCTTTCTATAGCAGGCAAAAGCATCTTCATTCTTTGTTCTGGCTGTAGAGTGTTTCCACTGTCTGAATGTACTCTAACTTCCATATCGTAAATTGACAGACATTTAGAATGTTCCAAATAGTTTCCTATTATATCATAACTTTCTTAAGGATAGTATGTTAACATTATCTTGAGCTGGGATTCTCTTTCCTCTTCTGGAGTCTCTCTTTGAGGCACATCCCAGATAAGCACTTTTGTAAAGCCTTCCTTGATCACTCTGGTCCACAACAAGCCCTTCTTCTTAATTTCCATGCTACACATTCTCACACAACTTTACATATATTATGTATCTTTCAAGTGCCTGATACGAATTGTGTGGTTCTGGAGGCCACAGTGATTGCCTATACTGCTTATGTATTCTGCACAGCACCTAGCTGTTTCAGCAAGGATTAACTAGCATTAGTAAATGCTTTCCTTACTCATGACTTATAGGTTTTCCTGGTCATGATATGTCCTTCAGAGAAAGGGTCTAGCCAGTTTTGCTCTGTGGATTATCATAAAATTATTATCAATTTGTGATTCATTGCAAAAAAATCCAAATCCAACAAACTGGATCCTTTTGCCATGTTCTGTACACAGAATAGGAAACGTGACATTCGGAAGATGCTTGACATCTCAATTCACAAGCACAAAATGATATTTAAATAACATCTGTGGTGGGGACACAGCCAACATATACAAGAAAGTTACAAGTACCATTGACATGGAGTGGAGAAGAGCTCTCACGTGTTTAAGGGTAAATTATGCTCAGCATAATTCTCAATCATATTTTAATTTTACTATGCAATCTACTTCATTCATTCAATCAATCTATATTGAGGGGAGCCAGGGAAAGCCTCTCAAGGAAGTAACTTCTGAGCTGAAACCTGTGATAAACAGGAATGGCAGATCAGGCAGGGGGATTTCTGGGAAGCTTCTGGCCACAGGTAGAGGTACACAAATAGCATGTGAGGTTCTAATATTATTGGTGTCACAGGTTGACCATCCCTAAAAAATGGTGAAGTCCTACTCACCAGTACCTATGAATGTGGCCTTATTTGGAAAAAGGGTTCTTGCGGGTGATCAGCTAAAAATGGGGTCACTTGAGGGGGCCCTAATCCAACATAACCAGCATCCTTATGAAAAGGGGAAACGTGGACACAGAGACATGCACACAAGGAGAGCACCATTTAAAGATGAAGGCAGAGATCAGGGTGATGTATCTACAAACCAAAGACGGCTAGCAAGCCACCAGAAGTGAAGACAGAGGCATGGAACAGGTTCTCCCTCATAGCCCTCAGAGGGTACCAACCCTGCCCAGCCTCCAGAACAGTGAGACAATAAATGTCTGTTATTTAAACCCTCAAGCTGTGGTACTTTGTCACAGAAATGAAAACAAAGTAATCTTAAATGATGACTATTAGGTACAGTAAGTATTTACATCATGCCAATCAATTCTAGCAGCAGAATCCTCAACCTAAACACTTACTTGGAACAGCATGTTAACAGATTAAAAGGATGAAAAGCGTTACTCAAAAGAAAATACTTCACCATCTACAAAATCCACAAAGGGCCCACCTTCTCTGATTCCACAAGTTCTTTGCAACTCTATTTGAAAAAGACTTAAAAGTTTTTTGGGGGGAAAGCTGGTCCAGAAAACCTGGATTGGAGGGAGAGCAGAGATTTCTATCATCACATTAGTAAACGACTCCGATTGCCAATACCATTGCCATCTGTGAGTACTTACTATAAGGTAGGCACTATGTCATTCCTCATATCAACTCAGAAAGTCAGGGGTGGTGGCCCTCTTCAGAGCAGCAAAATCGAGGGCTTGACTTGCTAAAAGCCCCTGTATTAGTCATCTGGGGCTGCTATAACAAAGTGCCACAGATTAGGGGGCTTAAGTAATAGAAATTCATTACCTCACAGTTCTGGAGGCTCAAATTGAAGATCAAGGTACATATGGTTTCTCCTGATGCCTCTCTCCTTGGCTTGCAGAAAGCCACCTGTTCACTCTGTCCTCACATGGCCTTTCCTCTGTGCATATGCACCCTTGTTGTCTGTGTGTCCTAATCTCTTCTTATGGAGACATTAATCAGACTGGGTTAGGGTCCACCCTAACAGCCTCATTTTAATTTTGTAACTTCTTTAAAGGCCCTGTCTCCAAGTACAGTCACATTTTGAGGTACTGGGAGTTAGAACTTCAACCTAGGAATTAGAGGAGACATAATTCAGCCCATAACAAACCCTTAAGGAAAAGGCTGCAGGGCCTATACTCCACCCAGAACTATTTGACTCTAGAAGCCATTTCCCTTGGATCCCACTACCTGCCTTTAAAAATGCTACAAAAGAAAAAAGAAAAAGAATAGCTTTTTGGTTTCTTTTTTAAGATTCTCTCTTAAGGTCCTAAGCCACCCACTCCCCCAGGAAACCCTAGGGGGAGTGGGGGTGAGCAGGTAAGCCCTTGGAGGGCAGGGGCAAAGGGAGAGGAAACCCACACCATCCCCTATAAGTAGCCCAGCCTGAGGCCAAATGTAAACAAATGTCAACTTCCACATTCCAGGTTAGTGTCCCCAAGCTACCTCCTAGCATTTGCTATAACACTAGAAAAGGGGGTTCTCCGAGCATTAGCTCAATTTCAGGCACACTGACATATGAGAGGTTTCCTGAGACTTGCTTTCTTCCCTGTATGTCAGCGTCAGGGTGGTTCACGGAAGGCTGACTCAAAAAATCCTGGCCAAAAGTACAGCAAACATTTGCAATGCCCATCAGAAAGCCCCCCGACTTCTCAGAAAACATGGGCCCTTCACACTGTTACCCAGGGCTCTGGCAGCTACAGTACCCACCAGGATTCATGCAATCACCTTCAAACATCTGCCATCCTTCACTGCTTCAGATACCACATCAATAAAAGATGGCACCTTGCTGTGCCCTTCTTTGGGCAGGAAATCAATGGTCTGAAGAGTGAGATGATAGGCCTTTAGATCTTTATGGGCACTGTTCTCAGGGCCAACAAAGGGGAGATGTCCAGGAGAGCCTTTCCCACAAAAGGAGAATTCTAGAGTGAGCAACCAATCAAAATACTTATGTTCCAGGATGATGAGGACTAGAAAGCAAGCATTGGCTGGACAGCACCTGTGGCTCAGTGAGTAGGGCGCCAGCCCCATATACCAAGGATGGTGGAACTGCAACAAAAAATAGCCCCATATACCAGCCCCGGCCAAACTGCAACAAAAAAATAGCCAGGCATTGTGGAGGGCACCTGTAGTCCCAGCTACTTGGGAGGCTGAGGCAAGAGAATCACTTAAGCCCAAGAGCTGGAGGTTGCTGTAAGCTGTAACGCCACAGCACTCTACCGAGGGTGACAAAGTAAGACTCTGTCTCTTAAAAAAAAAAAAAGAAAAAAAGAAAGCATTTGTTAAATTTTCATTAGGGAGAGAAATCTGATCCAAAATATAATAAAACAATAAAAAGCCCAAAATGGAGTACCAACTATTTTTCTTAAGGACAGCACGAAAAAATATTGACATGGAATAGGAGAAGATGGGGAACAGAGAAACATCAGAAAAGACTTTTTTTTTTTTATTGTTGGGGATTCATTGAGGGTACAATAAGCCAGGTTACACTGATAGCATTTGTTAGGTAAAGTCCCTCTTGCAATCATGTCTTGCCCCCAGAAAGTGTGGCACACACCAAGGCCCCAAATATCAGAAAAGACTTTAAGAAAAGAGATAAGTAGAAATTATTATAACATGACTATAACAGGTTATATTTACATTATATTAGACTTACATGTAACAAATACCAAATGATATACCTTCTATTTCAGAGACCCACTGATACTTATATTTGTAACCTGTTTAGTAACGAGGGTCCATTTCTAACCACCTCTATTTTAACTGAGACATGTCATCAAATATTACCAGAAAGTTGTCTATCTGGGTATTGTCTCCCATCTTTATATACTTCTTACTCCACAGTTGAAGAAAGTAAAAGTGGACTAAGAAACAGATTCTCTAGAGCCAAGGTCCACTCAGTGTAACTCCACTCCCTGGCACTGGTCCTAGCTCAGAGTCAATCTGCAACAGGTATTCATTTCTGACAAAAAGAGATCAGCACTTGGATCAAGAATGCTACAGTACAACTAAGCTGGAAATACATAGCACTGCACAAATGAACCATGAAAAATGAACACTTGATTACCTAAAATAAGAGACTACAGTAGTTACCCCTTATTTGTGGTTTTGCTTTCCATCATTTCAGTTACCCATGGTCAACTAGACTTCGAAAATATTAAATGGAAAATTCCAGAAATTCTTCACAAACTTAAAATTGAGCACTATTCTGAAAAGCATGAAGAGATCTCATGCCGTGTCTCACTCTGTCCCATCTGGGACATGAATCGTCCCTTTGTCCAGCATATCCACGCTGTATGTGCTACCCACTTGCTTAGTAACTTAGAAGCAGTCTCGGTTATGCTGTGGCATCATAGTGTTTGTGTTCAGGTAACCCTTATTTTACTTATTGATGGCCTCAATGTGTGAGAATACTGATGCTGGTAATTAGTATATGCCAAAGAGGAGCCTTAAAATGCTTTAAGTGAAAAGGTGTAAGTTCCCAACTTAAAGAAAAAAAAATTACATGCTGATGTTGCTAAGACCAACAGTAAGAATGAATCTTCTGTCTGTGAGATTGTGAAGACAGAAACAGAAATTCACATAAGCTTTGCTGTTGCACCTCAAACTGCAAAAGTTTAGGCCACAGTGTGTGATAAGTGCTTAGTTAAGATGGAAAAGACATTGAACATGTTGGTGGAAGACATGAACAGAAAGTATGTTCTGACTGATGGCAATGTGTGCCATCAGAAAATATTCAGCCTATACAAAGACTTCAGCAAGGGATCCCCTGAAATGAGTGACACCAACCCACTTACTGCAAGTAAGGGATGTTGCACAGATGCAGGAATAGGTTTGGACTGCATCATATAAAAACTGCTGCAGAGGCTGCATCAAGACAAGTTAGTGGAGGAGAACCTGCCAATATGTTTGATGAAGGTGAAGAACATACTGAAAGCCACAGAGAAGGGTAGCAAGTAAGGAATTAAAGAACTTGTTGAATTACCTACAGTGAAGAGAAAGATGAACAAGAAACCTAAGTAGAACCTGCTATGTGGACATTAGTGAAATTCGCCAAAATGTTTCAAATTACATAAATATTAAAGGATAAAATTATGCAATATAATTCTTGGATGGAATCAGCATTAAAGTCATGTATGTGATCACTGAAGGATCATAACTTCTGCAGCAACACATTAAGTTAAAAAGAGACAAACACTTCTGACTGCAATTTTCTTCTTAAAGGCTTTGGCCCAAAGGCCTTCAACTATTGAGGATTCCCTAACCATTGACATCACCTACTCCTGACATCCAACCACTGACATCATCATGGCTCAAAAATCCAGGATCACCAGAAACAGATGATCCTCCTGATGACTTACTGGAAGATGAGTAGTACCTAATACTGCTTTGTCACTGCCACAATGCCTAAGTCATTCACCTAACTTCATTTCAGCACATAAGCATTTTATCCCATCATCACAATAAGAATGATACAAGGAGATATTTGGAGAGCAAGAAAACATTCGCATAACTTTTAACATAGTATATTAACATAATTGTTTTATTTTATTATTGCTGGTAATCTCTTGCTGTTCCTAATTTGTAAATTAAACTTTATGTATGCATGTATAGTATGTACAAAGTGGATATTACATGCAGTCTCAGGCTTCTACTCGGGGTCTTGGAACCTATCCCCTGTGGGTAAGAGGGCACTACTTGTATGCTTTTTTAAAATTTAGATGAGTACATAAAAAAGAAAATGATGAAATACTTAACTTGGGATCAAATGTACCTAAAATTAAAATATATTACTTTTTCTTCAAAAATGATTTATCCTTCTATATCTCAAGATACACCCTAAGACTTTCAAACTATTATTTTAAAATAAAACAGCTAAAATATACAAAGTAAAAGACAATTTTAGGTCAATCCCAGGAGGAAAACCATTAAATACACATCTCAAAAATATAAAGACATAAACTCTTTTCTTTTTTTTTTTGAGACAGAGTCTCACTCTGTCACTCTGAGTAGAGTGTCATGGCATCAAAGCTCACAGCAACTTCAAACTCTTGAGCTTGAGCAATCCTCAGTCTCCCAAGTAGCTGAGACTACATGAGTGTACCACTATGCCCAGTTAGTTTTTCTTTTTCTTTCTTTTCTTTTTTTTTCTTTTTTTTTTTTTTTTGGCCGGGGCTGGGTTTGAACCCACCACCTCCCGCATATGGAGCCGGCGCCCTACTCCTTTGAGCCACAGGTGCCGCCCTCTTTTTTTTTTTTTTGCCAGTTTTTTTTTTTGGCCAGGGCTGGGCTAGAATCCATCACCTCCAGTATATGGGGCTGGCACCCCACTCCTTGAGCCACAGGCACTGCCCAACCAGTTTTCCTATTTTTAGCAGAGACAGGATCTCGCTCTTGCTCAGGCTATTCTCGAACTCCTGAGCTGAAGCAATCCACCCGGTTCGGCCTCCCAGAGTGCTAGGATTACAGGCTTGATCCATCACCCCTGGCCTAAGGACATAAACTCTTAATCTAACAACTTGACTGCTAAGTATCAATATTTATCCCATGGATAGACTAACTAAAAGAGGGTGACTTCTTGCAGGAGAAAAAGCTTAAGACAACCCCAAATAAGCCATCAATTAAACAGAAAAAGGTGCTGATATAGAAAGATACAAGAAGTGAAAAAAACTATTGACTCACGTCTTGCATGCTGTTGCCCAATTGGTGGGTTTTAAATTACTTTGTGTACTTTAATGTTTGTACATACATATAAAAATTCTGTAGAATGAAAAAACAAGGGAGCAATAAAGTAGGGAACTTTAAGCTCTACTCTTCTCATCTGAATGTTTTTTCCTGGAGTTTACAATTTCATAATTTAAAACATGTATAAGAAAAATCCATGAGCAATGAGAATTGAGATTATACCCTTAAATTTCTCAGGAGCAAACAGAATCTTAAAGGATAGTTAGATAATCTTCACTGGGCTGATTTCTACTCAGGAAGTAGGCCACTACAGTTAAGAGTGGGCTTTATGAACAAGGCATGAAACATAAATGTTTTCTTATTACTCATCTTTTAATCACACAACCAAAGAACTTTCCATACCCCATTGCGCAGGCCTAGCACATAATCAAATTTTTATCAACGCATTTTTCCATAATTTTAAGGGGCAAAGGTACGTAACAATCAAAATACAATACAGAACATTATGAATTAGATATCTTGCTCAACAGATGCTAAAAATCAGTGATTATAATTTATACAAGGATAAAAAGTTAGCTGTGAAGGACTTATGTACACACATGGATATACATCATGGTTTTACATGTAGTAGCAAAAAACAATTAGAAACTATCAAACTAAATGTACACAACAGGAGTCTGAATGAATAAATTATATGGTAGCCATACTATGAAATACCATACAGCCATTAAAAACTTTGCAACTGGGCACAGTAGCCTATGCTTATAGCCCCGGCTTCTAGGGAGGCTGAGGCAGGAGGATCACTGGGGCCCAGGAGTTCTGGGCTGTAGTACACTATGTCCATCCAGTATCCTTACTACATTCAATATCAATATGGTGACCTCCTGGGAGGTAAGGAGACCACCAGGTTGCCTCAGGACGAGTGAACTGGCCCAGGTCAGAAATGGAGCAGGTCAAACTCCTGTGCTGATCAGTAGTGAGATCTTGCCTGTGAGTAGCTACTATACTCTAGCCTGGAACATAGTGAAACCCCCATCTCTTAAAAAAAAACACACAAACTTTGTAGCTCTTTATCATAGATATGGGAAGATATTCATGGCACATTTAAGCTTTACAAAAGCTGATCATAATAGCATTTTTGGCATCAAACCTATTTGGGAAACCTATTTTGTACATACATGTTAGAAAAGCCTAGGAGACAGAGCAAAATGATAAAAACCATGGTTCTCTGGGCAGTAGGATTTTTTTTTTTTTTTTTTTTTGTAGAGACAGAGTCTCACTTTATGGCCCTCAGTAGAGTGCCGTAGCCTCACACAGCTCACAGCAACCTCCAACTCCTGGGCTTCAGCGATTCTCTTGCCTCAGCCTCCCAAGTAGCTGGGACTACAGGCACCCGCCACAACGCCCGGCTATTTTCTGGTTGCAGTTTGGCCGGGGCCGGGTTTGAACCCGTCACCCTTGGTATATGGGGCTGGCACCCTACGGACTGAGCCACAGGCGCCACCCTCTGGGCAGCAGGATTACAGGAGACCTTGTATCTTTGGGTGGATCTCTATTCTCACATTTCTATAAAACCATTTGTAATTGTGATTTTTAACTTTAAAAATGCTGGGTATTTTCTCCTTCCTTGGCAGACACAATTCTCTTTTATGGAAAGCAATTCAACATGAAACATGTTGCTTGCTCTCTCTTCTGCCCCTTTGCTGATGTTTCAATGGTTTTTCTGATGCTTTAGAAACTAGAGAAGGGAAGATGACAGGTCTCCCATTTTCAAGGCTGTCTTTCGCTTTTTTAAGTTTGGCTATTATTATATTAGGCCACTGGTCGCTAACCAGGGGCACATGTGCCCTCCCAGGGAGCATTTAATAATGTTTGGAGATACTTTTCTTCATTGTCATAACTTAGGGGTGGGGGGATACGCTACTGGCATTTGATAGGTACACAAAAGGGATTCTGGTAAACATCCTACAATGCACAGCAAAGTCCTCTATGACAGACTTAATTGGCCCAAAATGTCAACAGCACCAAGGTTGAAAAACCCTGTGCTAGACTAGTAAGTCTTCCGGTGACTCCCTAATTCTTCATTAAAGCACCCTCAAATGGCTATATAAGAATATCTGGCCAAGAGACACCTCCAGTAGAATGGTAATGTGCCAATCATGGAGGCAGAATACCTGTACCATCCAGCTGATCCCCCACCCTCCTCTGTCAGTTGGGAATCCCACCACCCATGTCCCAGGGTGCACGCGAAGCTTCAACACCAAAATATAAGAGAATAGGTTTTGTAAACAATAAAGCACCATGCTCATGTGAAAGGCATTATCATTCTAGGATGCTAATTGTCACACATAGTTTCAAGAAATCTCTGCCCAGCACATTCCCACTGCCCCGAATCACATGTTGCCTACTATAGATGCTGAGTGATTTTTACTAATACTGAGACCAGAAAACAAAGAGTGCTTTTTTAATACTCTATCTTCCTTGGCCTAAATCATGAGGCAGCAGAACTTAGTGATCAAATGACAAAACCTGGAATCAGACTCCTAAGAAAGAATCCCAGTTCTACCTCTTACTAGCTGAGTGACCATGGAAAGAGACATGGCTTCTCTGTGCCTCAGTTTTCTCATATGTCTATCCAAACCAGAACATTTCAGAGTGAATAATTTATCAGCTGAACCAAGACATTTGAGAGTAAAGGAGGGTGCTGCCAATGTTAATAGTAGGACCATAGGACAAAAGGACACCAGAAGGATCCCCAGGCAAACAGAGGATATAAGGTCACTGTAAAGAAAAGGATGAAAACAGTGCCCACTTCACAGGCTTTTTGTGATGACTAAACCAGATAAAAGAGGCAAAGCACACAGTATACACCATTAAATGCTAGCTATGATTTGTGTCTTTTCTCCTTCCATTCATTTAGCAAGTCCTCAGTGCCAGGCATGACTCTGGGTGCCAAGAAAGTAACATTAAGTCAGATATACCCAGAGTTCCTCCTTTTATTCTACAGAGTGTTTGTTCAATTTCCAAGACTTTTCTTATACATACACAGTCACAACACACACAGAATGCAACACAAACCCCCAAGTCAGTATTACAGGTCAAGGACACCCAGGAAACTCATAGCAAACATATAATAGTCAGAAGTCTGCTTTGCAAAAATGAACAATGAATATAAGAGCTTATCTAATAGACAAAGACAAAAGGATTTATTGTTATTCCAAAGTCCCTGATTCAGGAAAGCTATTTCAGTTCGACTAAAAGTCAGCTATAAATGGGCCTCATAACGTTGTTTGTTTGTTTGTTTGTTTTTGAGACAGAGTCTCACTGTGTCGCCCTCGGTAGAGTGCCGTGGCGTCACAGTTCACGGCAACCCCCAACTCTTGGACTTAAGCCAGTGGTTCTCAACCTTCCTAATGCCGCAACCCTTTAATACAGTTCCTCATGTTTGTTGATCCCCAACCATAAAATTATTTTCGTTGCTACTTCATAAGTGTAATTTTGCTACTGTTATGAATCATAATGTAAATATCTGATATGCAGGATGTAGCAATGAAAATAATTATTAAAGTATTAAAGGGCTGCAGCATTAGGAAGGTTGAGAACCACTGGCTTAAGCGATTCTCTTGCCTCAGCCTCCCAAGTAGCTGGGACTACAGGCACTCACCACAACGCCCAGCTATTTTTTGGTTGTAGTTGTCGTTATTGTTTGGCACGCCTGGGCTGGATACGAACCCACCAGCTCTGGTGTATGTGGCTGGCACCCTAGCCACTGAGCCACAGGTGCCGAGCCATAAAGTTTTATTACTTAATGCCCTTTGTAACTTAGCACTTGATATTTAAAAGCACATTACGGTATTAGCCCCCTTTCATTTCTACACACACCCAATCGCAATGAATGATATACTGTGTGTCCACCAAGATAGCCTTACAGAACCCATACATTATGAAAGCGGTTACTCTAGCTTGCATTTGCACTGAGATTATATATATATAATATATTTGATATATTATATATATATTTGATAAGAAATAAGCATTTTAAGGCTATGTGGTTGCTCACACCTGTAACCCTAGCACTCTGGGAGGCTGAGGCAAGTGGATTGTCTAAGCTCAGGAGTTCGAGACCAGCCTTAGCAAAAACAAGACCCTGTCTCTAGTAAAAACAGAAAAATTAGCTGGGCATTGCAGTGGGCTACTTGGAAGGCTGAGGCAAGAGGATCACCTGAGCCTAAGAGTTTTAGGTTGCTGTGAGCTATGACACCATAGCACTCTACCCAGGGTGACAAAGTGAGATTCTGTCTCAAAAAAAAAAAAAAGAAAGAAAGAAAGAAGCATTTTAGTTCGCTATACCAAAACAATCTTCTCTAAAAATTAATACACAACTTGAGAGGTACATATTCCTTCTATTACATAGATGTCCATTAAGCTCTCAGGGCAGTGGTTTTTAACCAGTGTGCCCTGAGAGGATTTTACATGTGCCATAAAAATTTTTAACGATTAATTAAATTATTTTTCAAAAGTAGTTCAAAGCACAGTTAAGTGTATTCTTTTTTTTTACTCCTTTTTTGATCAACATAATTTAAGGGTGCCATGGAAGTTTAACTATAAGTTGAAGTGTGCTGTGACATAAAAGAAAGGTTGGAAAATACTGCTCTAGGGGCTTGGGACTCGAATCACAAATTCTTTTTCCTTTTGCCTCCCCCTCCCAATTTTGGTAAAATTGGTCTTGATGACTGTGACCACAAATTCTTGCATCCAAATATTTCCATACTCAGCTGTGGGGCCTTGCCCTTGCCTCCTCCTCCTTGTTCACATCTCACCAGGCACATCCTCAGTCAGCCTTCCTTTTGTGCCAATTTTTGATGGCTGTTAGGGAGGCCACATTCCACCCCTTCAGCAGTTGTCAGATCTCAAACACCAGTCAAGCTGCATCGCTGGGAACACCGAACACAGACCTCCAAAAAGAGAGAGTCTGTCATAAGATACATGTGCATAATTCAGAACAAACTGAGGCACTCCTAATTTCTGTTGCACCCCATGCGGTGGTCTTGATTCAAAGCAGCTTAAATCAATGGTGTGTGTTTTGATCTGATGCTGGCTACACCAACGTGCTCAGTGTGTGAAAATTCAACAGCTGGTCCGTCATGTGCATTTTATGTATGTTCATTTTATGCATGTATGTTACACCACCGTAAAAAACTCTTCCAGTATTACACCATGTCACCTTCCACATAAAGTAAGCACAATTTACACATCACCTACACTACTGTTCTCAAGCTGGGTTGCCACCAATCAGGGGGCATTTGAAGGCCCTGAATGGCATTTGTTAAATGGGATGGAGAATACCAGAGGTCGTCAAAACAGTGAAGCAACTACAGTTTCAGTAAACGCTTCAGTTATATGTATGTGTACAAACACTTACCTGTGGACTGGACAGCCAGATTTAACTGCAGGATATGGTCATAAAAAGCCTGAGGGACACTGAGTACACCAATAAACAGTAGACAGATTTGGCAGTCTGACAGGCCTGGGTTCTGATCCTGACTGGTTACAACCTACATACTCAGGAAAAAGTCACATAACCTCAGTGTTCCTCCATTTTTCTACCTTTAAATTGGTGGGGGTAATACTAAGTGAGCTGGCAAACAGACCACCACAGAGCACTGCTTTGAGGCTCTCCCCACCCCTGCAGCCATTTACGTGGTGTCCTGGACCAGCCTCTTTATCTGTAAGAAAAAAATTTCAAGGAAATATACAAAGAAGGGCAGCACCAAGGCTGAGCCCCATCACATAAGCCCATCGAGGCTCCAGGGAGAACAACCCCTAACATTTGAAAGCAGTGGGGCAGGATAAAGCTAATGCCCCAGTATATTTGGTGATAAATCAACCAGCTTTGGATTCTGACCAAAGGGGAAACCACTTTCCAAGATAATAGGGGTTTTACCATTATTCTTGGCAGGACTTGGAGAAAAGCAGAAAGGGAAGAGGCCTCAGTAAAGAAATAAAATATTTGCTTTAAGCAAATCACTTTGAAGACAGGTGGTTTTCATTCTGAGAACAAAAATGATGCTTGAAGCAGTTAGAGGGTTACTCTAGATACCAGCCAGGTATTGGCCTGGAGTCTAGAATGCTCCCGGAATGCCAGAGCAGTAAAGGATGCAGATGGGGTAGGGGTGGGGCACAGAAAAGATGGGCCTGTCTCTATCAGCTTGCAGTCACAAACTACTTAAAAGTCATTCAGGCCAGGTGCGGTGGCTCACACCTATAATCCTAGCACTTTGGGAGGCCAAGGTGGGTGGATTGCCTGAGCTCACAAGTTCGAGACCAGCCTAAACCACAGCAAGACCTCATCTCTAAAAAAAATAGCCAGATGTTTTCAATTCGATTCCAAGTGTCTATGTCTCTGTTTTTGTGCCAGTACCATGCTGTCTTGAGCACTATGGCTTTGTAGTACAGACTAAAATCTGGTATGCTGATGCCCCCAGCTTTATTTTTATTACTAAGAAGTGCCTTAGCTATATGGGGTTTTTTCCGGTTCCATACAAAACGCAGAATCATTTTTTCCAAATCTTGAAAGTACGATGTTGGTATTTTGATAGGAAGGGCATTGAATAGGTAGATTGCTCTGGGAAGTACAGACATTTTAACAATGTTGATTCTTCCCGTCCATGAGCATAGTATGTTCTTCCATTTGTTAATATCCTCTGCTATTTCCTTTCTGAGGATTTCATAGTTTTCTTTATAGAGGTCCTTCACCTTCTTTGTTAGGTATATTCCTAGGTATTTCATTTTCTTTGAAACTATGGTGAAGGGAGTTGTGTCCTTAATTAGCTTCTCATCTTGGCTGTTATTGGTGTATACAAAGGCTACTGACTTGTGGACATTGATTTTATATCCTGAAACATTACTGTATTTTTTGATGACTTCTAGGAGTCTTGTGGTTGAGTCTTTGGGGTTCTCCAAGTATAAGATCATGTCTGCAAACTAGTACAACCTTTCTGGAAGGAAGTATGGAGAAACCTCAAAGCACTCAAGCTAGACCTCCCATTTGATCCTGCAATCCCATTACTGGGCATCTACCCAGAAGGAAAGAAATCCTTTTATCATAAGGACACTTGTACTAGACTGTTTACTGCAGCTCAATTTATAATCGCCAAAATGTGGAAACAGCCTAAATGCCCACCAACCCAGGAATGGATTAACAAGCTGTGGTATATGTATACCATGGAATACTATTCAGCCATTAAAAAAATGGAGACTTTACATCCTTCGTATTAACCTGGATGGAAGTGGAAGACATTATTCTTAGTAAAGCATCACAAGAATGGAGAAGCATCAATCCTATGTACTCAATTTTGATATGAGGACAATTAATGACAATTAAGGTTATGGGGAGGAAAAGCAGAAAGAGGGACGGAGGGAGGGGGGTGGGGACTTGGTGTGTGTCACATTTTATGGGGGCAAGACATGATTGCAAGAGGGACTTTACCTAACAATTGAAATCAGTGTAACCTGGCTTATTGTACCCTCAATGAATCCCCAACAATAAAAAAAAAAATAAAATAAAAATAGCCAGATGTTGTGACGGGCGTCTGGGTGTTCCAGCTACTTGGGAGGCTGAGGCAAGAGAATTGCGTAAGCCCAAGAGTTTGAGGTTGCTGTGAGCTATGATGCCATAGCACTCTACCAAGGGCAATAAAGTGAGACTCTGTCTCAAAAAAAAAAAAAACTTCAAACTAAAACAACTAAATACAAAATTCAATAAAAATAAATATATATATGTATTTTTTAAAGTCATCCACTAATTATCCAAAATATTCATTCAACAAATATTTGTTGAGGGCGGCGCCTGTGGCTCAGTCGGTAAGGCTCCGGCCCCATATACCGAGAGTGGTGGGTTCAAACCCGGCCCCAGCCAAACTGCAACCAAAAAAATAGCTGGGCGTTGTGGCGGGCGCCTGTAGTCCCAGCTACTCAGGAGGCTGAGGCAAGAGAATCGCCTAAGCCCAGGAGTTGGAGGTTGCTGTGAGCTGTGTGAGGCCACAGCACTCTACTGAGGGCCATAAAGTGAGACTCTGTCTCTACAAAAATAAATAAATAAATAAATAAATACCAAATATTTGTTGAACATCTATTATGCATTTGCAACTGAGTTAAGGACTGGAGATACAGTGGGAATAAGACAGATAAGACTTCTGTCCTCATGGAGCTGAAATTCTAGTAGAGGAGAGAGCAAGTGCCAAGTAAACCACTGAATGAAGAAAATATTCATAGGCTGCGATATAAGTACTGTGAAAGAAAGAAACACGGTGATGTGATGGGAAGGGAGAGAGGACGCTCAAATGGAGGAAGTCCTCTTAGACAAGATGGCCTAAGAATACCTGAAAGAGGAGAAAAAGCCAGCCAAGCAGGGAGCCAAGGAAAGAGCAGTCATGGGGCAAGAATGAGGCAGGTGGGAAGTCAGTGTGGTGGAAGATAGTGGCCAAGCAGAAAGGTGACCCCAATGAGGCTGAAAAGGTAGGCAAAAGCCAGACTTTCCAAGGCTCAGCTGGCCGTGGAAAACTAAGTGGATTTCAATAAAGAGCAGCAGAGAACTACTGAAGGCTGGTACATTATGATACATTACTTTGACACTGGTTAACATAAAAGGTACTCTTAACTCAGCAGACACAAAACAAAGTGTCCAGCTGATAAGATCTTTCCAAAATCAATGATAAAAATTGGCACTGTGTTAGAACTCACTGATATGCAATTATTGAAGGGTCCTGCCAGCTAAAGACAAACAACGTCAGCCTATTGATGAGATAAAATACAAGGAATTCAATAGAGATGGGGTGGGAGAACTTAATGACTGGCCAGGAAACATCATTAGCAATTAATTTACAGCCAACACAGAGGGTGCCAAAAAATGCATACATGTTTTAACAAAGGAAAAAACTATATTAAAGTTATAATATTCAAGTCACATTTGAATTCTACAATTGTAAGAAGTACTCAAATGTGACTTGAATTCACCTTTTATGTATTGTATGTATTGAGTATTACAATTTTAATACATTCTTCTCCTTTCTTAAAATATGTATATATTTTTGGGCACCCTCTGTATAAAGTAAACAGTATAGTTAATTAACAAGTCAGTCTCTATAAAGGGCCCTAACTACACACACAGTGGAAAGGTAACTGGGGATTGATGGATCAATGTGCATGGTGGCTGCCTAAACTCATGAACAGATTAACTGAAACATAATGGAAAGGAACCATGATGGTGCCCTATGCATACTTCTGAAACAGAAATCAGGTGAACTGCTGAGCAGTTTTCTTTAAGGCTTATCTTTACCTTTTCTTCTCCCTCACTCTGGCTGAATGTAGGTATTCAGAACTGGGAAGCTCAAAGCTAAGCCTAAAATGGCTCTTCTGAATTCTCACTCTCCCTTAGGGACCCATCAGGAGCCACTCAGCCTCCTGACTCGGGTCCCCAGTCTCCACCATCAACTTAAATGTATCTATGAGACATAAACATGACCCATTCACACCCTCTCCCCAGGACCTCTCCCCTGGCCGTGACTAAAAGGGCAACCTGGAGCTAATTGACTCAAGCAAGGCCAACTGGCTGACCCCAAGACATTGATCAAGAGAATTTGGTGACCACAAAGGCCACCCTGAAATAAGCCAGGACAGCAACACGGATTGGGCCTCACAGTTATCATATAATGTGCCACAAAATAAGGGGGACTATGAGTAAGGAGGGCAAGTAGATACCAGGTGTTTTCACAGGCATTACTTCCAACAATCCACGCTCCTGTGAAGTGTTATGATCCAAGATGTTCAGATGAGAAAAAAAAAAGACTTGGAGAGATTTTTGTTAGTGGCCCAAAGCTACAGAGTTAGCTGAGTGGGGACTTTAACCTTGCCTGCTACCTCAATTGGCATCTAGCAACAGGATGGCCCTCTTAACAGCCCCCAAGCTGACTTTCTAACCCCACTTCCATTACATTCTTACCTCCTCCTCCTTATTGCCTCCCACCACAAGAAAGCTAGACTCCTCACTTGGCTTCATCCAGGACTCCCAAATCTGCCAGCTGCCACAGAAACGTTACCTGCTCCCGAGCCCTGATACGGACGCCTCCCTGCCGAGACAAGCGCCTGCCTGCCAGGGGGGTTGGCTGAATGGGGCTGTCTCTGTGCAGTGTCCCCTGGAGAAAACTCATCTGCCTGTCAACAGTGGTAAGAGAAAAAAGGAGCCACCAAACCAGATGATGGAGCTGTTTAAAATCTTTGTATATGCCGCCACAAAAGGTACTGGGCCAGGAAAAAAAAAAAAATTCCACTCTGTCACAGAGGAGGCCTAAAGGAAAGAAATTCTCTTCTGCCACAAACAAGAAAACTGAGACCTGGGTCCAAGTGGAAAATGGGGTTGGTCACCATCTTGGAAGGACTGAACTGGTACCTAATTCCCCATCACGCTCCCTCCTGGCCTACAAAGTAGTCGGGCAACAGGCTACAAAAGATGCAGACACAACAACAACCAAAACAGACGTATGGCCTACTTACACTCTCAGACAAATCTGTGGAACTCGGGGCTTTAGCTGCTGAAAGCTCCATTCTGTGGAGTATGAAATGGTGATTGCTGGCTGACTGTGTCTGAACTCTGGGCAGGAGTGAGTTCCGTGCTCTGCGAGAACTGCAAGTCTCTCTGATTCACTTGGCAGCAGAATTATTCTAAGCATCCTGTCCCCTCCCACTACACATTCACACTGGTAGGGGTTTTTTTTATTCTTTGCACTATTTCTGTCACAAATCAAGTGAAACTCATTTTTCAAAACTAATCCAATCTCTAGCACTCGAGAGTGTGGAACCTTTACAACCAAAGAGAAGGAAGAGTCACCTAATTAGGAAGAAGTTATAATTAACATCAGAGAAAAAAGAGTTGGAGAACCGCAGAGTCTGCAGTAACAGCAAAATGGAGATTATTTGAGACAGCTGAAACACTCCACCCAGGCCTCCAGAAGGGGACATGCACGGGAAACAAAGGGCATATGGTGTTTGCTTTCTTCAACATCCGTTCTCACCATTAAGAGCTCCACCAGCAAAGTTCATTACTTAACATGTGGACAAACCTCACCCTGAAATAGACTCTAAAACATGGCTCATAATCAAATAAATTACTTTGCAAAGCAGAGGCCTACCTTGATTTTCTTGTTACATATAAAGCAAAATTTAATAAAGTCCTAATAACTGGCAGAATGTCTATTTGGCTTAGTGAAACGTGAATTATACTCCAAAGTCAATTTTTGTTAATTTCAAGTTTATATAGTAACTCAAATACTGACATTCAAAACAGGATTTTATCCCCTATGGAACAATTCCAAGAGGTTAACTTACTAACTACATAAAGTTTTCTACTATATTTAAATATTTCTATCCTGAAGCAAACAGGTTTTTCTAAAGCTACTTAAATCATTTATTTCCCAGATGTCAATGTTACCACCGTTCCCAATGCTGTCCACACTACACAACTGTCCAAAGTTCAACCAGTGCAATCCTTAAGCAAATAATAAGAAACTCCTGAATTAGTGATATCTCCCTTGATGATACTTTGAGACATAAATCTAGGGTCAGCTTCAAAAAAGCTCACATATTATTACTCCCAAGCTTGTCGAGATCACTGATCACATCCACTATCACTCGGCCAGGATGAACTGGGATTGGTCTACCTGCCCATACATAACAAGTTCAAAGTTGGAGGATAACTTGCCTGCATTTAACATTTACAAGGCCCCCAAAGGAAAGAAAATGAAGGCCAAAGAATGTAATGTAGTTGGTCAGTAACCCTCAGTGGGCCCTGTTGGTTGTCTTCTCAGCGCAGCCGACTTCCTTCCTCCTTCCCTAGCAGAGCTGCCTACAATTGGTCACAGGTGCCCACCATTCCCCCAAGGAGCCCATGACCAGCCCCAAAGGGGCATTCTAATTAATTCTAAGCTAATCACTGCTTCAGATGGGCAATAGGTACTAAGATCACCTACTCAGTCTGCAGGAAAGGACTCCTCCTATATACAGGCTGTTAACAAGGAAGCAAAGGGTCCCAGTGCTAATGGATGCCCTCCTACAACCATCTGCTGACCACAGGGAAGCAGGCCTTGGATAAAGCTACTGCCAGAAGGACACCATGGAGGACATACAATGAGAACATGGGTTTCTGATATCACATTGAGCAGCTGATCACACTGTCCCAGGGGTCCATCACCCCTGTAGTCTCCCAATTGTGTGAGATAACAAACATCTGTGTTTAAGACAGTCCTAGACAGGTTTCTGTTTCTTGCAATCTAAAGCATGCTGACAGAGACAGGCTAAGCAGCAGATGGGTGGCCAAGAGACTCCTTAAAGTAACTGATACACTTGCAAAAAATACTCCCTTTGTATTAAAGAGAAAGAAGTTACAAAGCTGAGTGGTTGTGTAGGACTGGTCATGGAAATGTGGAATGACTGCAAAGAGGCATGAGAATTAGATAGGTGATGGTCACACAACTCTGTAAATATACTGAAAACCATTGAGTGGGACACTTTAAAGACATGAGTTGCATGGTATGTAAATTAGATCCCAATAAAGCTGTTTCTAAAAAGCTTCCTGGAAGCAGGCACCCATTCAGGAGAGGTCACAGGTTGAAGGAATTTGTCTTCCATCTGTATCTGAGGGTGACATGCCCCCAATTGAAACCCTGCCTGCAGTGGTTCCCAATTACCCCTAGAATCCAAGTTGCTTACAAGGGCCCACAAGATCCCTCTCACCTCCTGGCCTCATTTTCCCTCCCTTCCCATTTTATTCCCTGGCAAGGCTTATTTCTAGGTACTCAAACTGTTTCTCTCCTCCAGGGCTCCACTCACGCTGTCCTCTTCCTCGCTCACTCCAGCCCATCCTCTTCACAGGATGGGGTTCCTTCCTATTCTGTCCCAGACTCACAGGTGGCCCTCCTCCCTTTGTGTCCCCTTCGCATACTGGGCACATAGCTCAATAGGTTGAAAAGTGTGTTTCTAGGTCAGTGTCCCTCCCCCCAGGGTCTCCCCCAAGGGCCCAGAACAGCACTCAGAACATAGTAGACACTCAAGGATGTCCACTAGATTTGGCTGATCTTTCTCTTTCAGGGAAGGCAACAAGTTGTGTCAATTGTGTCATCAAGGTTGGAGATGTGAGAGCCAGAGGCAGGTGCCAGGTGTTCTTCTTCTCACCCACTCCCACTTTCCTATAGTGACTTGAGGCTCAGCACAGGCCACAAGTGGCAGCTTGTACAGTCTGCTCCAGCAGCACCCACGTGGCACAAGAAACCCCTTATTGAGACCACACTTAGCACTTCTGCTTCTCTGCTCGCAATCTCCCTGAAAATGCACAATGTCTCCTGCTGGATAAGCTCCAGAAAAGGAGAGGGGTGATCTGACTTTTTTTTGATTGTGGAGTTTCCTCTATTTTTTAAAGCTTAGACAAGGTAAGGAGTTGGGGTAAGAAAAGTCACAAAATGCTACACTGGGAAAGTTAAAAGACAGGGCGGCGCCTGTGGCTCAAAGAGTAGGGCGCCGGTCCCATATGCCAGAGGTGGCGGGTTCAAACCTAGCCCCGGCCAAAATAAAAAAAAAAAAAAAAAAAAAAAAAGAAAGTTAAAAGACAGACAAGGTCATGAGAGCAAATGCTGGGAAGATTAGTCCCCACAGGGTGTCTTATCTTCCACTTGACCTCAGGGGGAAAGGTTAAATAGGAAGATTTATGAAACGTTCAAAAGACATTTGCTGGGGAGTTCAATACCAGAAAAACAAAAATATATTATGAAAGGGGTGGCCTGCAAAACCCCACCGTGGAATCTGCTTCTTCACAACAAAGATGTCATCAAGCCCTCCTTTTTAGCTTGTCCTGGCTCTCCACACACCACTAGAAATGACACCCCAAACCCAGGAGCATAGAAAAGAGCTGAAATAATATTTTAAGTATTCATGATGGTAATTTCAACTCCTACTCATAATCATGACTTCTCTTTTCCATATTTGGGCCCTGGCTTCCCTGGACACACTCTGCAAGCCTTCACAGACATTATCTAATGCTAGGCAGGTCAGCAAGCTAACCATTAAGTACTATTTTTTTCCTCCAGGCTCTCTGATTTAAGCCAGTCTGGATGCAATCTTAAAGACTTGGCCAATTCCCTTCCAAGGGGTGTGGCTGTTAAGATTTCTCCTGTAGTATAGGTCAAAGAGGAAGCTCTTGGGGTATCAGAAAGCCTGTCTTTAAACGTCTCAGTCTGATTCCAACAGTGAAGTTTTCAAAGCAGTCATTACTCCCCTGCCGCCAGTAAACAAAGCTGGAAGATTTATTATCAAATCATTTCAGTAGTTTTTTTTTTTTTTCCAAATATTTGCTGGCCTCACCCCCAGAGGGTCTGTCCATCATAGTCCTGAGAAACTATGCTGTTTAAACTCCCCCATGTGACTTAGGTGATCTACACAGCTATAAGATAGAGGGCTGAGCCTAAAGGGTCAGAAATCTTTGCTACTAAAAGTAGCATCCCCTTGGAGTTTCTTAGAACTACAGAATCTCAGCTTCCCTGCCACCTGCCACCAGAATGTGTCTTCTAAACAATCTTCAGGAGGCAAGCACCTTAGAGTTGGGGAAGCCTGGGCTACACCATCTTATGACTTCAGAATCTTCTAGGGGTTTTGTTTGTTTGTCCTTCATAAGTAGGAAGGCACAATCAAAACTCACATTCCACAATTTTTTTCCAGGATCTTATTGACCAACAGGGTGAAATCCTTCTCTCTCACTATCCTCCCAGAAAATATAACTAGTCATATTAAATATAAAAGGATCCAAAAACTAGACACAGCCTGTTTTTTAAATTAAAGCAATACATTTTTCAATTTATGCTGGCAGCATCAACACTTGCATTACTGCACATGTTTAAAGCTACCAGTCACGTTCAACTCCTAGATTGCAGCAGAACCTGCAAAATCTTTTAGCATTAAAGGACTTTACATGGAACCAAAGCATGCCAGGATAAAGAATTCTTGGAAGTAATGAGAACTACTAATTGCCTTCTTTCTTAAAAATCAATAGACTTGAAGAAAACTTTTTAAAATGTATATGCTTATTTCCCTTCTTAAAATAATATCATAAGGCACTCACAGGAAGTTGTGGTTTCAATTGAGATGTGGCTGCCTTTTTTTTTTTTTTCCTAAATCTCATGATACCCTATCATAGAGCTCAGTCAATATTCCCAGCAGGTTCTTAGAATCTGACAGATTTGGGTACCCCTTCATACTAATTACCTTCTTGTTTGAGGTTTGTTAGCATAGCCAAAGTCAGCAAGACAATGCCATACCATAGTACAAACAGGAGTCAGAAAGCACAGACTCTAAAGCTAAACCACACACAAGCTCGAACGCTGATCTGGCATTTACAATATTTGCTCCCCTGGGCAAGTTACTTAACTTCTCTGGTCCGTGGGAAGTGCTGTATAAAAGTTCGCAGTTTTCTCACAGCATGTAGTCTGGTGACTACTACAGATAAAAGAACTATGCACACAGTGGGTGCTCAATTATTACTAGTGGTTGGAGAATACTCCATCTACATTGTATTTCTGTATATAATGAACATAATCATTACCAATACCAGCAACCTTTTGGTATGTCAAGAAAGGTGCTTGTGAGAAAGTTTCTTCTTCCCCTGATGGTGAAAAAAAGTGGATATAATCATCCTCTTTATCCAACATCCAACATAACAATCTGCTTCTCCAATTATATACTTACTATGCTTTATTTATATTATACCTTGTTTCTTCTCAGAAAATAGGCATTACTACAGAAAAAGGATGAAAAGCCTTTGAGCAGGTGAAAAATGCAGTCTACAAAACAGTAGACTGGTACCAATTACTTAAGTTTCTGAGATCACAAAAATTAATTTCCAGAAAATTCCAGGTAGGAAAGTGTCATATAACACTACCTTCACAATATTAATGCTATATGATAACATTCATAGTAGTAAGACAGCAAAGGAAATTGGGATGTTGCAACTATTTGAACTACCCATTTTTCATCTGTTTGAAGCACTAGTGACAAATGAACAAATGATAGATTGTTCAACATGTACTTATCAAATCCATTTACTTAGTTTCGCAGCCAACGCTTTAACATAAACCAAAAGAATTCAACAACTACATTCAGTTTTCTTTCATTGTTTTTTTCCTAAGAAGCTCTAGTTTTAAGAGTATCCATCCTTCTAACATCGTACTTTCAAGATTTAGTAAAAATAATTCTGCGTTTTGTATGGAACCAGAAAAAAATCCGTATAGCTAAGGCTGTTCTTAGTAATAAAAATAAAGCTGGGGGTATCACCATACCAGATTTTAGGCTGTACTACAAAGCCATAGTGGTCAAGACAGCATGGTACTGGCACAAAAATAGAGAAATAGACATTTGAAATCGAATAGAAAACCAGGGAATGAAACTAACATCTTACAACCACCTAATCTTCAATAAACCAAACAAGAACATACCTTGGGGGAAAGACTCCCTATTCAATAAATGGTGTTGGGAGAACTGGATATCCACATGTAAAAGACTAAAACTGGACCCACACCTTTCTCCACTCACAAAAATTGATTCAAGACGGATAAAGGACTTAAATTTAAGGCATGAAACAATAAAAATCCTCAAAGAAAGTATAGGAAAAACACTGGAAGACATTGGCCTGGGGAAAGTCTTCATGAAGAAGACTGCCATGGCAATTGCAACAACAACAAAAATAACAAATGGGACTTAATTAAACTGAAAAGCTTCTGTACAGCTAAGGAGACAACAACCAAAGCAAATAGACAACCTACCCAATGGGAAAGGATATTTGCATATTTTGAATCAGACAGAAGCTTGATAACTAGGATAAATAGAGAATTCAAATTAATCCACATGAAAAAAGCCAACAATCCCATATATCAATGGGCAAGAGACATGAATAGAACCTTCTGTAAAGAAGACAGACGAATGGCTAACAAACACATGAAAAAATGTTCATCATCCCTATCTATTAGAGAAATGCAAATCAAAAACCACCCTGAGATACCATCTAACCCCAGTGAGAATGGCCCACATCACAAAATCTCAAAACTGCAGATGCTGGCATGGATGTGGAGAGAAGGGAACACTTTTACACTTCTGGTGGGACTGCAAACTAGTACAACCTTTCTGGAAGGAAGTATGGAGAAACCTCAAAGCACTCAAGCTAGACCTCCCATTTGATCCTGCAATCCCATTACTGGGCATCTACCCAGAAGGAAAAAAATCCTTTTATCATAAGGACACTTGTACTAGACTGTTTATTGCAGCTCAATTTACAATCGCCAAAATGTGGAAACAGCCTAAATGCCCACCAACACAGGAATGGATTAACAAACTGTGGTATATGTACACTATGGAATACTATTCAGCCATTTAAAAAAAATGGAGACTTTACATCCTTTGTAATAACCTGGATGGAAGTGGAAGACATTATTCTTAGTAAAGCATCACAAGAATGGAGAAGCATCAATCCTATGTACTCAATTTTGATATCAGAACAATTAATGACAATTAAGGTCACGGTGGTGTGGGGGAAGGGGAGAGCAGAGAGAGAAAGAAGGAGGGAGGGGTGGAGAAAGGAAGAGCACAGAGAGGGAAGGAGGGAGGGGGTGGGGCCTTGGTGTGTGCCACAACTTTTGGGGGCAAGACCCGATTGCAAGAGGGACTTTGCCTAACAAATACAATCAGTGTAACCTGTGTAACCTGGTTTATTGTACCCTCAATGAATAAATAAATAAAGCTGAGGGCATCACCATACCAGAATAATAAATAAATAAATAAATAAATAAAATAAAAGTAGGAAATAAATAAAATAAAATAAAGGTAAAGAAACATAAAAAAAAAAAAGAGTACCCGTCCTTCTAATTAGTTCTTACAGTACAATCATGGGAAGTCAGGCTGCAAGAGTTCAAATAAAAGGGTTGACCCTTAATAGTCCTGCATCTCTATCAAGTCAGGTAATCTCTCTGGGCTTCAGTTTTTCCATCTGTAATAAAGGAATAATCGCCACCTGGGGTAAAGGCTGGAGTAGGGTAAGGAATAGCTGAGTGAATGTACATTATTTACAGTTACAAAGAGGAGCAATACAGTTTCACTGGATAAATGAATATCTACTCACAACAGCAAATTCATGTTCCTTTCATCTTATGCCAGGTCCTGAAGTGGTTACAAAAAAGATATAATAGATTCTCCTTGCTCCCCCAAATGGAAGGAGACAGGAGTAATTCCTAGGTATGTTTAAAGGAAGAGAATTATGTAAGCAGGAGAGACCCCACCCACCAATTCATCCCTAGGGTAGCCATGACGGTGACAGCTGCAACTTGCTCTCACCAGCAACCTGCCCAGAGCACCTTTACCTTGAAAAGCACTAACATTACACTGAGGGAATTCAGCCTTGGTCGCCCCTCAGGGCTTTTGCACTAGTTCTCTGCTTAGATGGCTCTTAGTAGTGTCAAGAGCCTTCTCATCATTCATGTGTGAGCTCCATAATCACCTCCCCTGAGAGGTCTTCCCTGATGACTCCAGCTGAAATAGCCCCCACACTCCACAGGTAACTCTAGCCTTCCCCCTCCTGTATTTCTTCATGGCATGTTTCACTAACTATAATTGCCTTTTCACTTGTCTGTGGTTAAGCTCTCTGTCTGTTAGAATGTGTAAGCTAAGAGCTCACATCTTGTTAAGCACTTTCTGGAAATGGCACCTAAAGTAGCATCTGGCACCTAAAAGGCACTCAGCAGACAGAGCTAGGTAATATGCATGTGGTTTGATAGTTCAACAGCCATATCACATCTGCATCTGCTTCTAGTGACTTTGTCTCTTCAGACTGTTTTTACTTGCCTTTTGGCATATCTTGTAATTTTTGGTTGAAAGCCAGACATTTTGTATAGGGTAGCAGACACTGAGGTAAATGAGCCCTTAGTGTGGAATTTACATTACTCTTGCAGGAAATGGGCTGCATTGAGATTTGTTGTTCCTATAAACATCAGAAACTTCAAATTCCTCTATGACCATTTTTTGTCCCCTCTTGGCTTTGGGGCTTCCCTGTATGCTGGTCCCCAGAGCAAGCCTGGCTCTTGCAGCTTTCCCTGCTGTAATCCACCATTATTATTCCTAGAGGCTTGTTAGCATGCTGATGAGGGGAGAGAGGGAGAAGGAAAGTTGTCCGATATACCAAGCCTCAGTCTATACAGTACACTGTGGGCCTGTGCTTTGAGGATGTAACTTCACAAGTGTTTCTGCCCCTCCTCCAGGGATAGAGCTCCCCTCACCCCACTTCCCCAGCTGCAGCAGATATCACCAGTGTTCTGTCTACCTTCTGCCTGAGGCCCTTCTCCTTGCAGATTTAGATGTGTTATTTTAGGTGAGATGGGATGGCAGGGGTGCAGGCTGTGCTGGGTAGAGTTCCCTCACCCAGATGCAAGGGGATTTCACCAGAGTCCTCAGATCAGGTCCTTCCCCTGCAGATTAAACCTTTTATTCCTTAAGGGAGAAGGTTCTGAGTAGATTTCTCAGTGGTTCCTGAGCCAGCACTATGAGTTTTCTCTAAATTTTCCATGATCCTCCCCATGAAAGATAAGCAGTTTCCTGGAGGAAAAGATTGCAAAGGGGTAGACCCCTCCCTCCCAACTGCTGTGCCCAGGAGCTTCACACTTTCAAGCTGACCCACACTGGTGGCTTCTGCCCTTTAAGCAAATGCTCAATTCTGTTCTGTGTCTCAGGTCTCAGAAGTCATATCTTTCTTTCTTTCTTTCTTTCTTTCTCTCTTTCTCTCTCTCTCCCCTACTGCCCCCAATCCCAGATTTTGAAATGGCCATTTCCTCTGCAAACCCAGTTCTCTGTTAATTTCCAATCTGTCCAGACATTTTCCTGGAAGCATGGGAGGAACATTTTTGCAGCTCTCTACATCTCTGAGCTAAAACTAGAAGTCTACTTATTTATTTTTAAAGGATCAAAAGTATGACAAAATGGTAACATTTGACAAAACTAGGTGGTGGGTAGCCAGATGCTGGTTATATTCTCATGTTCTTGTATATTTTAATAGTTCAGTAACATTTCAAATTATAAAATCAAAGTATAGGTGGCCATGGCAAAAAACAGTACTGTAATAACTGAAATTGGTATACAGCACTTGCTTCTTATTCAATAATTTACAGAGATCACTTGAATTTTAAAAAACCACCAGCATTTTTGGCAATACTTCACAAACTGTTCTGAAAAAATATAAATCGCCCCAATACACCATCAAATTTCAATATCAGAAAAAGGAAAGAAGAAACTAAAATAGAAAAATTAATGTCCTCAAAGAACAAATTTGTTCTAAAATAGAAAAATTAATGTCCTCAAAGAACAAATTTGTTCTAAAATGTGCATATTTATAAATCAAAGTATTTGAAAATATTATGTTAATCAACTCACCGTTCTTTAAATTGATATCCAACCAGCATTATTAATATTTATGGAAATTAAAAGTTATTGATGCATATGCTGGCAGACCACATAGGTCAGCCAGCAAGGGCCAGATCCCAGATTGCAGTATTTATGCAACACCTAGTAAACTAAAGTCTTAAACCTTTGAATTGCCAGTCTTCCTCTTACCCACATTCCTAATTTAATATAATCGGTAATTGCCTGCAAATGAAAGCAGCAGCAACTTGGTAAGATCCACTTCATGGAAAGAACTTTCCCTTTTTATTTAAATTATTCAATATTAGATAATAGCAAATAAATTATATGCTACTAAAAAAGGTGAACCACTTAATAACTCCAAAACTTCAGATTAATCTTAAGGACTGCATATTAAATTCAATTAAACCAGGTGAATATTTAACATACCCCTTCTGTGTCTGTCAGACCAATCTAGCCACTCTGGGAAGACATGGGTCACCGTGAATCACCTGCCAAACCCGACCATTAGGGCAGACACAGAGATGGATTGCCAGGCAGTCCCAGAAGGATAAATGCATGCCACATTTGCACACATTTTTCATTAGCAAAGAGAGTGACTTTTAATTTTTTTTATGCTTTAATATTCACTTGTACATTATTAAAAGAGAAAAGGGATATAGTTTATAGTAAAGTTAATCTTCATTTGGCTTTCTTTATAATGAATAAAGACAGGCCTATGTTTGTCTGTAATGAGACTAAAATGGGCTGCATCTACCGATGATGAATCTGTGGCTTTAATTATCATGTGTGGCTCTGTGAGAGACACCTCAGGTGGAACTGCAATCAGGGTGACCACTTAGACAGCTAGATAGCACACTTCATCCTGCCCAAGAACCATCATTTGTCAGCTGTGCTATGTTGCCACAAGGGCTGTTTACAAATCAGCTACATCTCTGCGTTGAACCCACCCAAAATTAGATTTCATATTCCGCTTGAGGGCTGGGGATTGTGTTTAACTTAAAGCTGGCAGAACCCTACACTTGATTGTCACCTTAAAATATCTGTTAATGCAACCCATCCGAAGTCAAGTTTTAAAATAAAAGGATGAGTTAAATTGAATAAAAAAAAAAAAAACACAGGCTAAAAATGGAGGAAGGCATATAGATTTTTAACCACCACTGACAGCAGAAGCTTACACTGTAATTGCATGGATTAAGTGCACCAAAGAGATCAGCTGTCGTGTGACATTTTAAACCAAATAAAAGAGCAGTCCCTGAGAAAATATAAATATGCACAAAGAAGTGATTTCTCAAAATTTGAAGCCACATAAACCTGATGTGTTCCATATTCGAAAGTCTTTCATAGTTCATCTCATCTGCCACCAGTGCCTAATGTCAAAATCATTTAACACACGATAGCTGAAACTACTTTCATAGGGCAGATGTATTTTTTTAGAGGCAGGTTGGCAATTATTCCAGTTTCAAGATTAGGGAAGAAAAAAGTTGTGAACGCACTCGTGATTTTGCAGCTGAGAGAAATAAAGATTGAATTGTGAAAGCGAACAAAAAAACAACTTTTTGAATTGTGAATACAAGCCAGGCTGTTGAACAGCAATTACAGAATGACAGCAATAAACCTGATTCCTTTCCTATTTGTGCCCATGAAGATTCCAATATTATAGTGTAACTACAGGCTTAGTGGTCATAACTTGATAATGTTTATGGTTTTAAACAGCTGTAATGTATCTTTTGCTCATCACCTGTCAACCTATTGATTTTGGATGTTATCTCTTTACTACAAATCACATCTGGTCAAAACCAAACCCCCTCTCACTGAAGCCTTCAACAGCTGGCATCACTGCAAACAGTGAGATGCTATCCAAATATGTCCAGCCTTGCTAAGAATAGGTTTATATTTCAATGCTTCATCAATTTCAATTATATTTTAGTATAATGATGACTAAAATGTACATTTAATAAATATCTTAAATATAATTTTAATTTTAATTTATTTTTGCTTCCATGCTATGCAAAAACAGTCCCTCTTTGGCTCTAACTTGGCCCCAATTGTGCTGAGAATACTTACTTGAACTGGCTATCTCAGATCTTGACCATGGCCTCAATTTACAGCCAGGAAAAGTGCAACACTGAGAGCTTCAGCACAGCCACCAGTGGTACAGCTGATTTGCAACATCACCCCCACTGGAACTGGAGCCCACTTGAGAACCTTTATTGGCAACCAGTGAGTTGTGGAGCCTCATTAGGAAAAATGTTTAGTGTAAACTAACTTTACTTAGTGTCCAGGGCCTCCCCATACCTCCTGGGAACTGAGTGTGGCCCCGAGGCTTTTAGGAAAGCAAGGTTCACACAGTTCCTCCAGCTCTGAGTCTCCATCTGGGACCACCTGCCTTTACAAACCCAGGGCCGGATGTGGTTTGCCTTGGACAACTTCTCAGCTTACAAACTCAGGCAAGCCCACTTTGTTTTTCACCCTGACTCCCAGACACATGATACTATTTCTTTCTTGGTCTTGAGGAGAAAAACCTGGTGGTCCCAGAGGAATTATGACAATAATAAATGAAATACTCATTCCTTCGTGACAAGCAAAATTGACAGCTAAGAGCAAAAATGCACTGACTTCATGCACCTCATTACACAAGTAATTGTGTGTACGTATGTGTGGCTTTGGTGTTAGTACAGGTTGTGACTACACATTAATGAAACAGTCACATCTTCCCCTACACTCTCCCTAAAATCCCCTCAAGAATTTCTTATCTCATCTTCCCCAGTGGCACAAAGATGATAAAATTTACTCTTTATCTGGGGGTGGCAGGAATAGGTGGTAGGAGAAAATGCTATTTCAAATCCCCTTGTGAGTTAAGAAAATAAAGTAAAACAAAATGTGTTCTGGGCAGCCCTAGAGGTATACTGCTCATAGATCCCTTCACGAAAGAACTTGTGCCTTTGGGGTGTACATTGTGCTAGCTGAGGCCCCATTATTTCTCCCTGAGCTTCCCAAGGAACCCTCAGCTGGTCACTGACCTGGGGTGGGGGTAGGGCACTGGTAGGACCTGGTCGTTTCTGTCTATTTCCTTTTTTTCAGCTTTTTGAGGTGTGATTGACAAATAAAAATTATGTTTATATAAAGTGTACAGCGTGATGACTTGATATATGTATACACTGTGAAACAATTACCATAATCAAGCTAATTAAGTATACTCATCACCTCACATAGTCACTTGTTTATGGTAAGAACGCTGAGGATTTACTGGCTTGGCAAATTTCAAGCATACAATGTGTTATTATTCACTCTAGTTGGCGTGCTGTACAGTAGGTCTCCAGAACATATTAATCTTGTAACTGCAAGTTTGTACCATTTGGCCAACATCTCCCCTTTTCTTCCATGGACCAATCTTTGTTCAGGAGCTCCTTGTTAGGTGGCTAGGACAGATCAGCAGCATCATCCCAGGCTCCCCCCACCCAGACCTTCTTTCGTACATGGTGTTATCCTCTCATCCCCACAACCCCCTGTACTCCTGACTTCATCTCAGCTCTGCACCTCAGAGAGCTCAACTGACAAACACCACCCAAGTACAGGTGCCCAGGGTCTCAGAGTAACTTCACAGTCACATTAATAGCTGGTATTTGTTGACTGATTAATACATACCAAACGCTACTCTAAATCATTCTACCTGTTCTACATCATGGGGTGACAGGTAAGGAAAGCAGCCATCCCAGCACCAGGCACAAGTTGCAGTGCCTGGTGGGCCTGGGTACAGATCCCTGATGATGGCTGAGCAGCCATGCAAATTCCTGTCTCCAGCCTGGACCTGGCCCCGCCACTCCAGACCCATATCCCTAACATGCTTCCTGGTTCTCAGCACAAAAACCTTAAAGTCAGCCAGGCACAGTGGCTCACGCCTATAATCCTAGCACTCTGGGAGGCTGAGGCAGGTAGATCACTTGAGCTCAGGAGTTCAAGACCAGCCTGAGCAAGAACGAGACCCCTGTCTCTACTAAAAATAGTTGAGGCAAGAGGATTACTTGAGCCCAAGAGTTTGTGGTTGCTGTGAGCTATGGCAAATCCTGTTGGCTCTACTTTCAGAAATATCCAGAATCTGACCATTTCCTACCACTCCTACTCCCCCCATCTACCGCTCCCATCTTTGCCCCTTGTAGTTATTCTCAACACAGCAGCCAGAGGGAACCTGTTAAAACATCTTTGGCCACATCCCTACTCTGTGAGAGCTCCCCCAATTACTTCCTGTCTCACTCAGAGTTACAAGACCTTACAGGTACCCTCCCTGATCTGGAGCCTTGTGACCTCAAACCCCTTCTCCTGCTGCTATTCCGTGGTCCTCTTTCTTCCGTGGCATACCAGTCTTTTAGTTCCTCAACACACCAGGGACATTCCCTCCCCAGGGCCTTTGCATGAACTGTTCCCTCTGCCCAAAAGGCCCTCTCCCCCAGATCTCCATAAAGCTCTCTTCCTCACTTCCTCATCTAAATGTAAACCACCTCTTTAGTGAGCCTCCCCCCACCTGCCTCTCCCCTCCTCCATGCTTCCTTTCTCCTCCCAACTCTACCTCTATCATTGGCCCTGCCAGTCTCCAGGCCAACCACAAACAGGATAAGTGGCAATGTCTCCTCGAACCTGCTCAGAGCAGGGAGCAGGGCTTCCCTGAATCCCAGGCTCAACCATCTCAACACAAAGACAGATGACTGCAACACCCATGACTCACAACAGACTGGAGAACTGTAATATATGGGAAAACAGTGTTTTCTTTTTCTTTTTAATTTAATGGAAAACAACAAGAACAGGGGTTAAGAATCCTAAAAAAAATACTAATATTGGGACTCACAACCAGAGATACAGATGGGTCTGGAATGCAGCCTGGGCTTCAGGATTTTTTAAAGACCCCTGGGAAATACTCATGTGTACCTAAGGTTGAGATCCATTGGAGATCTTTTTTGAAAATTTCTATTTTAAAATAATTATATACCCACAGGAACTTATAAAAATAGTACAAAGAGTCCCATGAACCCTACACCCAGCCTTCCCTAGTCATGGTATATGACTAAAGTACAAAACCAAAACAAACAAGTTGACATTGGTACAATACTGTTAACTACACTACAGGCCTTCCTTAATCAGTTTTCATCAGTCTTTCTATACACTGATATGTGTGCACATGTGTAACTCTATGCAATTTGATCCTATGTATAGATTTGTGCAACCACCATCACAATTAAGATACAGAACTGTTCCATCTCCACAAAGGAAATCCCTCATGCTACTCCTTTGTAGTTGTACCAAACACTGTCCCTTGACAACCAGTAATCTATTCTCCAAGTCTATAGTTTTATCATTTTGAGAATGTAATACAAATGAAATCATGTGGTATGTAACATCAGAGATTGGCTTTAATCACAAAGCACAAAGCCCTTGAGATGCATCCAAGTTGTTTCATGTATCAACAATAAATTCTATCTTATTGCTGAGCAGTATTCCATGGTATGGATGGACCAGCGTTTGTTTAACCATTCACTCATTGAAAGATATTCACGATGTGTACAATTTTCAGCTATTACAAATAAAGCTGCTATGAACATTTGTGTGTACAGGTTTTTGGGTGAACATAAATTTTCAGTTTTCTGGGATGTGTGTTAAAGCATGCTACCACCAGATTATATGGGAAATACATAATTTTTATAAGAAACCTTCCAGACTGACTAACACCATTTCAGTCAATGGCAGGCCACATACAACAGTGGTTCCATAAGATCATAACATTGTATTTTTACTATACCTTTTCTATGTTAAGGTATGTTTAGATACACAAATACTGACCATTGTGTTACAATGGCCTTCAGTATTCAGAACAGTAACATGCCATGTAGGTTTGTAGGTATGTAGTAGGCTATACCATGTAGGTTTCTTTCTATAAGTAAACTCTATAACGTTCACACAAGAAATCAAACAATACATTCCTCAGATTGTATCCCCATTGTTACGTGACACATGACTATATTTTAATTCCTTTAGAAGAGATAATAAATGGTACTTTTCTCATGCAAATGTTGAAATTGGCTTTACTTATTATAGTTGAAAACTAAAAATAACCCAAATGTTCTTCAGTAGGTGAATGGATAAACAAAAAAAATTTTTTTTGAGACAGAGCCTCAAGCTGTTGCCCTGGATAGAGTGCCACGGCCTCACAGCTCACAGCAACCTCCAACTCCTAGACTTAAGCAATTCTGTTAACTCAGCCTCCCAAGTAGCTGGGACCACAGATGCCCACCACAACACCTGGCTATTTTTTGGTTGTAGTTGTCATTGTTGTTTGGCAGGCCCAGGCTGGATTTGAACCTGCCAGCTCTGGTGTATGTGGCTGGCACCTTAGCCACTTGAGATAATGGTGCCTGGATAAACAAATCTTGGTACATCTATACAAAGGAAGGGTCAGCAATAAAAATAAACAAGCTACTGATACACAATATAGATCTCAAAAAGATTATACAGAATAGAATTCAGACCATATTTTTAATTTCAATTTCCCTATGTTCATTGCTAGCATCTAGAATTAATTTTTGTTTGTTGATCTTGTATCCTGTGACATTGCTGAACTCATTTATTAATTCTACAAGTTGTTTTGTAAATTTGGGGGTATTCTACATAGAGAATCATGTCATCTGAAAATAGTTTTATTCTTCCTTTCCAATTCATATGCCTTTTATTTTTCTCAACTAATTGTGCCAGCTAGGATTTCTGGTATTACATTGGGTAAGACTGGTGAAAGCATACATTCTTGCCTTGTTCCTATTCTCAGGGGGAAAGCATACACTCTTTCACCATTTAGTATGGTGTTAACTATAGGATTTTTCTAGATGCTCTTTGTTAAGTTGGAGGAGTTTCCCTCTATTCCCAGTTTGCTGACAGTTCTGAACATGAATGGGTGTTGAATTTTGCCAAAAAAAAATTTTACCCATTGATCTGATTATGTGATTTGATATTTTTTCTTCCATGGCTTATTAATATGTAAATTACACTGACTGATTTTCAAACACTGAAATGGCCTAGCATACCTGGCATACACCCTACTTGGTCATGGTATATAATTCTTTTTATAAGTTGCTGAATTGTTTTGCTAATACTTTATTGAGGATTTTGAGAATTTTAGTATCTATGTTCTTGAGAGATACTGCCTGTAGCTTTCTTTTTAGTTTTGCCTATCTGGTTTTGGTATCAAGGTAATAGTGGCCTCATAAAAGGAATTAGTATGCATTCCCTCCTCTTCTATTTTCTGGAAAAGATTATGCAGAATTAGTGCTAATTCTTCTTTAAATGTTTTATAGAAATCACAAGTGAAAAACTCTGGGCATGGAGGCTTCCTTTTTGAAAACTTTTTAATTATGAATTCAATTTCTTTAATAGTTGTAGGACTATTGAGATTATTTCATCTTAGGTAAGTTTTGGTAATTTATCAGGCTTTCAAAGAATTGGTCCATTTCACCTAAGTTTTTGAATGTATGTGCAGAGATGTTTGTAGTATTCTCTTATTGACCTTTTAATAGCTACAGGATCTGTAATGATATCACCCATTTTTTTCCTAATATGATAATATGTGCTTTGCCAGTCTTATTAAAGATTTATCCATTTTATTGATCTTTAAAATAATCAGCTATTTTATTGATTTTCTCTGTTGTTTTTCTATTTGCAACTTCAATGATTACTGCTCTTTATTATTTCCTTCTGCTTGCTTTGGGTTTATTTTGATTTTCTAATTTCTGGAAATGGGAGTTTAGGTTATTAATTTGAGAAGTTTCCTTAATTCTAATGTAAACATTTAGTGCAATATATTTACCTCTCAGTACTACTTTAGCTGCGTCCCACAAATTTTAATATGTTGAATGTTCATTTTCAGTTACATTCAGATTTATGTATTTTTATAATTTACCTTGGGACTTCCTCTTTGACTGATGGATTATTTAGAGGTATATTATTTGATTTCCAAGTATTTGGACATTTTCCTATTATCCTTCTGTTATTGATCTCTAGCTTAATTATAGAACACATAGTCCAAAGAACATATTTTGTATCATTTCCATGCCTTTAAATATATTGAGGTCATTTATTTTTTTATTTTTTGAGGCAGTGTCTCATAATGTCACCCTCGGTAGAATGCTGTGGTGTCACAGCTCACAGCAACCTCACTCTTGGGCTTAAGAGATTCTCTTGCCTCAGCCTCCCAAGTAGCTGGGACTGCAGGCACCTGCCACAATGCCTGGCTAATTTTTTTTTCCTTTTTGCAGTTGTCATTGTTGTTTAGCTGGCCCAGGCCAGGTTCGAACCTGCCACCCTCGGTACATGTGACCAGCACTGTAACCACTGTGCTATGGGTGCCACCTATTGAGGTTAGTTTTATGACACAAAGTATGGTCTGATTTGGTAAATGTTTAATGAATACTTGTAAATAATGTATTTGATGCGATTTCTAGTGGAATGTTCTATAAAGATCAATTAGAACCTCTTAGTTGATGATATTGTTTGGTCCTTCTATAACCTTGCTGATTTTCTGTTCAAGTTTGGTCAAGTTCTGAGAGAGGGATGCTAAAGGTTCTGAATATAATTGTGTGTATTTGTCTATTTTCCAGTTCTATCAGTTTATGCTTCATATATTTTGCAGCTCTGTCATTTGGTGCACACATATTTAAAATTCCTATGTCTTCTTGGTGAAATGACACTCTATCATTGTGTAATCTCCTTCTTTGTCCCTGGTAGTCTTCCTTGTTCTTTATCTACCTAATCTGATATTACATATAGCTGCTCTTGCTTTTTTAATATTAATATTTGCATGGTATATCTTTTTCCACCTCTTACTTTCAATGTATCTATATCAATATATTTGAAGTGAATTTCTTATAGACAGTATATTCCTGAGTCATGTTTCTTATCTATTATCTTATCCCTGCTTTTTAATTGATGTATTCAGATAATTTACTTTTAAAATTAATTATTGACATGTTAGAGTTTAAGCCTGCCATTGTATTATTTGTTTTCTGTTTGTTCACTCTGTTTTTCACTCTTCTATTTCCTTTTTTCTTGTCTTCCTGTGGGTTACTTGCACATTTTCTAGAATTCCATTTTGATTTATCTAGTCATTTTTTATATATCTCTTTGTATATTTATCTTTTAGTGGTTTTATAATACACATACATAACAACACAAATATTGGTATCAATATTTTCCTAGTTCAGTAATATATAGAAATCTTAATTCCACTTAGGTTCCTTTATATCCTCCCTATTTCTTAAATATAACTTTCTTACATATTACCTCTACATATGTTGAATACCACACCAGATGTATAATTTTTGCCTCAACCATCAAACATGTTTTTCAAAATTAATAATATATACCCTATACCTAGCCTATTATACATATCCCCTATTTTTTCACATTCACTCTTTTTTCCCTTATGAAGTTCCACATTCCTGTCCGTTACCACTTCCTTTATGTTTAGAGAACTTGCTTCGCCATTATTTAAGAATAGGTCTGCTATTGATAAATTCTCTTCATTTCCTTTCTTCTGCAAATGTTTTTATTTTCTCTTCATTCCTGAAGGATATTTCCACCAGATGTAGAATTCAGAGTTAACAATTATTTTCTTTCAGCCCTTAAAAATGCTGTGCGCTTCCTTCTATGTTGCTTAGGCTGGTCTCAAACTCCTGGGCTTAAGCAATCCTCTCACCTTGGCCTCCCAAAGTGCTGGGATTACAGCCATGAGCCACCATGCCCAACCTAAACATTGTTTATTCCCTTAATCCTCTCTTCTTCTGTAATTCCAATGATACAAATGTTATATTTTATGTTTGTTTTTTTCTTTTTTATTAAATCATAGCTGTGTACATTGATATGATCATGGGGCATCATTCACTAGCTTCACAGACCGTTTACCAAGTTTCACATATACCCTTGTAAGATGCACCGCTGGTGTAATCCCACCAATCCCCTTCCCTCTACCCACCTCTCCCCTCCCTCCCCTCCCTTTCCCCCTTCCCCCGATTCTTAGGTTGTAACTGGGTTATAGCTTTCATGTGAAAACCCTAAATTAGTCTCATAGTAGGGCTGAGTACATTGGGTACTTTCTCTTCCATTTTATGTTTTTGTTTCCATAGATCTCTAAGGCTCTGTTCATTTTTTTTCCAGATTATTTTCTGTTATTCAGCTTGGATAAATTTCACTGATCCATTTTCAAGTTCACTGTTATTTTCCTCTATGATTTCTAATCTATTATTGAGCTCATCCAGTAAGCTTTTTAATTTGGCTACTTTACTTTTGGGATTTCTATTTTTTTATATCTTCTATTTCTTTGCTGAGATTTTCTGATTTTTCATTTGTTTCAAAAATGTTTGATATTATTTGTTAAAGTATTTTTTTCATGGCTTCCTTAAAATCTTTGTCAGATAATTCCAACATCTGAGTCTTCTCAGTGCTGGTGATATGGTTTGGATATTTGTTTCCTCCAAATCTCATGTTGAAATTTGATCCCCAGTGTTGGAGGTGGGGCCATGTGAGAGGTGTTTGTGTAATGGGGGTGGATCTCTCATGAATGGCTTGGTGTCTCCCCCTCAAAGATGAGTTCTCACTTTATTAGTTCACACAAGAGCCACACAAGAGCTGGTAATTTAAAGGGGCCTGGCACCACCTCTTCTCTTTCTTTGTTTCCTCTCTCACCATTGACACACCTGCTCTCCCTTTGCATACCACTTTGATTGGAAGCCCCCTGAAGCCCTCACCAGGAGCAGATGCTAGTGCTATGCTTTTTGCACAGTCTGCAGAACCACAGGACCAATAAACCTTTTCTCGTTGTAAATTACCCAGCCTCAGGTATTCCTTTTTTTTTTTTTTCCTTAAGACAGAGTCTCAAGCTGTCACCCTGGGTAGAGTGCCATAGCGTCATAGCTCACAGCAACCTCCAACTCTGACTCAAGCTATTCTCTTGCCTCAGTTCTCTATTTTTAGTAGAGATGGGGTCTCACTTTTTGCTCAGGTCTCAAACTCATGAGCTCAAGCAATCCACCACCTTGGCCTCCCAGAGTGCTAGGATTACAGACGTGAGCCACTGCACTCGGCCAGGTATTCCTTTATAGCAGTGCAAAATGTACTAACACAGTTGGTATCTGTTAGACTTTTCTCATTTGAATTGTGATTTTCCACGTTCTTACTATGACAAGTGATTTTTTTATTGTATCCTGGGCATTTGGGCTATTATGTTACAAGACTCTGAATCCTATTTAAATTTTCTCAGGCATTCACCCTATTTAGGTTAAGCATGCAGGTCCTGGACTACTTTTGTGAGATGCAGTTTTAATGACAGTTTAGTTTCCAGAGCCCTTGCAGTGCAATCCTAATCTGCTTCATTTGTATTACTTAGAGGTCATTCTGAAAACCTGGACGATGTTCCATGTTTGTTTGTTTTTTAAAGATAGGATCTCTCATTCTGTCACCAAGGCTGGAGCACAGTCCAATGGCACTATTGTAGCTCTCTGCAACTTTGAAGTCCTGGGCTTCCGCAATCTTCCCATCTCAGCTTCCCAAGCAGCTGGGCCTACAGGCACACACTATCATGCCCAGTTAATTTAAAATATGTTTTTTCATGTCCAGGCATGGTGGCTCATGCCTATAATCCTAGCACTCTGGGAGGCTAATGTGGGTGAATTGCTTGAGCTCAGGAGTTAAGAGACCAGCCTGAGCAAGAGTAAGACGCTGTCTCTACTAAAAATACAAAAATTAGCTGGGCATGGTGTTACATACCTACAGTCCCAGCTACTCAGGAGGCTGAGGCAAGAGGACTGCTGTGCCCAGGAATTTGAGATTGCTGTGAGCTATGATGCCACAGCACTCTAGCCTGGGGCAAGAGACTCTGTCTCAAAAAAAATTTTTTGTTTTGAGATGGGGTCTCAATATGTTGCCCAGGCTGGTCTCAAATTCCCAGTCTCAAGCAATCCTTCCACCTTGGCCTCCCAAAGTACTGATATTATAGGTATGAGCCACTGTGCCCAACCCCCTGTTAAAGTTTTCATTGTTAAACTTTTTGTATGTTAATTCTAGTCAGATTCACATATAGGTGGATCTGAAGATAGCCCAGGACTTTCTCTTCAGGAAGGGAAAGCCCCTTTAATGAATCCCTTTCTCCAGCTTTCTCCTCTCCAAGATCTTTCCCCATTTTTTAGTAGGTAGGATGGGGGGAAACCTCCTACCACTACTGAGCAGGAGCCAAAGAGGTGAAACTCCATATTCCCTATTCAATCCCCACTGACAGCATACCAGCAAATGAGAGGAGAGCTGCCATGGATTATCTGGTGCCACTGAGTAGGGTACAGAAGTCCAGATTCTCTAGCAGGAAAGGAGAATACCACCCCAGGCCATTTGCTACCTGTATTTTAAGCCATATACTTAATGGTTTAAAATGATACCCATTTAGTATCGCACAATACTGGAAATCAAAAGTCCTGGTAGTATCAACCAGGTTCTTTGCTCACTTAGGGTCTTGCAAGGCCAATATCAAGAGGCTGGACTTTTTTCTGAAGTTTTGGGAAAATTATCCACTTCCAAGCTCACTTTGGTTATTGTCAGAATCCAGTACCTTGTGGCGGCAGATCTGAGGTGCCCATTTCTTTCCTGGCTGCCAGCCAGGGTCTACTCTCTGCTCCCATAGGCTTCTCATATTCCTTCCCATGTGACTCAGCCATCTCCAAAGCAGCAAGTCCTTCTCAAGTTCTAACACTCTCTGACTTCCTTTTCTGCCACTAAACCTAGAAAGTTCTCTGCTCTTAAGGGCCTATGTAATACATTAGGCCCTCCTGGATCACCTCCCTTTTTTAAAGTCATTTGTGCCATATAACATAACACAATCACTGGAGTGACAGTTCAACACATTCACAGGTTGTGGGGACTTAGAAGTGAAATCTTAAGGACCATTCCTAGAAATTCTGCCCACCTCATTGCCACCAGGTAGAGGGTAGGATGGAGTAAATTATTTAGTCTAGACTAAATTATTTAGTCTACTGCAATTAGAATGTATTAATTGTAATGAACTCAAATTGAGCATTGTTTACACATTACTATGTTTTTTGTATATTTGCAGTAAATATTTTTTATAATTTCCAACATGATTCTGTTTCCTTACATATTCATTTATATAGCTACTTTATTCATAAAGCTATTTTAGAAATAATATAATATTTTCAAATCTAGGCGACAGGCCTCGAATTCATGTTCTTCAGAAAAGATATTAGATTGAAAAAGATGATGCTTCCCTATCAGTACCATTGTACACAATGAATGCCCAAGCTTTCTCAAGGAGCAGAATTGGCTGAACTTTTAAAAATATTCTAAGGGGCTTCTCTTCCAACTCCAGCCCCCACCACAAAATTCTGACAATGCTATGCACCTGGATAGGGTCAAATTGGAGACCCACTGATAACACAGCCCTTTGTGGAAACCATATACTTTACCAGTTTAAATATCTAGTAATGATCACAGAAACATCCTAGATGGTTTAGATTTCAATCTGCCAGAAAGCTGAGAGTTAAAACACATGATCTCAAAGTTCCTTTTGAATCTAAGACTTAATAATCTTGTCTTTAAGAAAATAAGATTCTAGTATGCATAATCACCATGATCAACTCAGGGGACTAAAACTCACTGAGGTCACAGTTCTCCCTGAGTCACAAGACACCCCCCCGCCCTTCTGCACTGTTAACACTTACAAAGCCTAAGGAATCTGCCAAATTATGTGGGCTCTTACTGGTAACACATTTGCACTTAATTACTCTAGACCCTACTTGGAATAATATTTCTCATAACAGAGTCTAAAAGGTTCCAGTTGTTACTTTTAGGGCTTTTTTTCTTTAAAGAAAACTGTATGTTTAAAGTTTAAAGAATAATTTGAGCTGGAATTGGTTGTCTTCAAGGGCCCCAGGGATGGGGAACAATTGGATAATTACACATCTGGATTATTTACTACTATTGACAGAAAAGATAGTCAAGCTCCTTCTGAAAAGCATATACTGAAAACTTCAAAATGATACATTGGCTTACAAATCAATAATATGAAATACTTTCCTAATTGCCTTACTTTCAGAATTCATAGAAAAAAACAGCATAAGGTCAAAGGTTGTACTTTGTGTTGAAATAGCTGAATTTTGAAGAGAAAACTTTAAAATTCAAGAGGGAAGTTAAATGGGGAAGGCATGCAGCAGCAGATAATAATGTGGGGGAGCTTAATGGTGACAACTCTGACACCTAGATGATGCTGCGTGCTTGAGTTCAGGCCCTGGAGCAAATCTGCATGGATTCCAGTTATCTCTTTACCCCTCACCAGCTTGTGTGTCTATAGCTAAGTCTGTTAACCTTAACATGCCCCAGTTACCTCTTCTGAGAAAATGAACATGATAACAACAGTGCCTGTGGCCTACGATAGTATGTTAACCAGTTTGATGAAAGTATTTCAAATTGTATATAAAACCAGTGTATGGTGCCCCATGGTTGCATTAATGTACACAGCTATGATTTAATTTTTTAAAAAAGAATTTAATAAAACAAAACATATAAAGGGCTTAGCCTCCTTCCTGACTGGCATACAATAAGTGCTCAATAAATTTTGGTCATTGTACACAGACAGACACAAGCAGATTATGCACACAATGCCAGACAGCCAATAAGTCTTGAATGGCCATTATTACTCCAAAAAGTAACATAGCAATCAGGGACAAAAGTTAACTGTAGGCGGGGTACCACACCTGTAATCCTAGCACTCTGGGAGGCTGAGGCAGGTGGATTACTTGAGCTCAGGAGTTCAAGATCAGCCTGTGCAAGAGCAAGACCCTCCATCTCTACTCAAAAAAAAAAAAAAAAAAGAAAAACAGAAAAACTAGGTAGGCATTGTGGTGGGCACCTGGAGGCCCAGCTACTCAGGAGGCTGAGGCAGGAAAATCGCTTGAGCCCAAGAGTTTGAGGTCGCTGTGAGCTATGATGATCCCACAGCACTCTACCCAGGGTGACAGAGTGAGACTTTGTCTCAAAACAAACAAAAAAGAAGCTAAATATAGGTTGATTTAGCACGTTCTAACAGTTGCCTGACGAATACAGACAGAATCTTCTGGAGTGGCATTTTAATTAGTAACATTTCTGTAGAATATCTTTGTAGAACAATGTCTAAAGCACTAATTCCCCAAGGCAGGTCATAGGAGCTAAAACTATCATCCTATAGAAGTTATATTTGTGACAATAATCCATGCTATGTGTCTCACTTGTGCTTATACCCTCTGGCACATAGTAGACACCCAGTAAATGTTAACTCAATGAATGTAGCACACCCCCAAACACCCAAGCAAAATCATGACTAAATGTTATGAGCAAAAAGAGGCTCTACAGACCCAGCATGGTGGCTCACACTTGTAATCTTGGCACTCTGGGAGGCCAAGGCAGGTGGATCATTTGAGCTCAGGAGTTCAAGACCAGCCTGCGCAAGAGTAAGCCCCATCTCTATTAAAAACGGAAAAATTTAGCCAGGTGTTGTGACAGACACCTGTAGTCCGAGCTACTCACTTGGGGGTCTGAGACAAGAGGATTGCACAGATAAAGAGTTTAGCTGGAGGGTGGAGCAAGATGGCAGCCGAGTAACAGATTCCCTGCAACTGGGCACGGTGAGTCTGGGGAAATAAGACTCCAGGCATCTCTGGCTGGTGGGATCTGCATATAATCATCCCTTTGAGGATACAGAGAGTCAGCAAGGAACTTCTGGACCTCAAGAGGAGAACAAAAACAATGGAAAACTGGCAAGTGGTTGCGTGTGTTCGATCAACCTAATCCCGCTGGCAACCATAAGTACAAGCAGCAGTGAGACTGAAAACCAGAAAGGCCTTACATGTGAACTGTTTCAGTGCTTTTGGACTTGGCACTCAGTTGAACTGCCTTGGGGAGAGCTTGAGCAGGAGTGCAGAGAACTTTGGGCATTGTCTAGGGCCCCAGACTGAGCCGCTGAGCTAGGCCGCAGGGAGCCATTCTGAGAGAACAGCCCCGGCAAGCTCCGCTCTCAGGGTCCCAGAGAAAAGATCAGGTGGGAGCTAGTAACCTAGCAACTGAGCAGCCTAAAGGCGGGGACTGAGCTGCCTTACAGCCTTAACCCTGAGGGGCAGAGTGAGACTGGTTTTGGCACACTGGAGCCTCGGGCTGTTGCCCTGGGTAGAGTGCCATAGTGTCACAGCTCATAGCAACCTCAAACTCCTGGGCTTGGCGCCGCCCGGACCTCCATAAGAGCTACGCTGCGACGCCCAATCCGCGACCCACGCCCACCAGGCTTCCACATGCCCTGACCAAAAACTGCGGGAGCCGCACAACCCCACGTCCTCCCTCCCTCCACACCAGCCCGCTCGTCTGGCCAGGGATACAGGTAGCCGCGTGCCCTCTGGGGCCCTCCCTGCCTCTACACAGAGCCCTTCTCCTGGCCAGAGACTGCTGGAGCCTTGAGCGCTCTGTGCCGAAGTCACTGAGCGCCACACACTCCCAGAACCATGCGCACTACCTCCTGCCCTGTTGCTGGATCCGGGTGTGTCACACTCTGGAGCTGCTCCCACAACCAGAACTCCCTAGCTGTGTCAGCCCCAGAGGAACTACACAGGGTCACTCCCTACAAAGATCTAGCAATAATAGAGTGATCCCGCTGGGGTCTAATCTTGGACAGACACCTCCCCAACTCTGAGGATGGCCAGAGGCAACGGTGAAAAACAATCATGAGGCAAAAACAACAGTAAAACTCTGGCAATATGAATAATTAGAGTAGATCATGTCCCCCAAGGATCAATGGGGCAGACACAGCACAAGATCCCATGCACAAACAAATAGCTGAGATGTCAGAAATCGAATTCAGAATCTGGATAGCAAATAAGATCGAATTAGAATTCCAAGCAGTAACCCAAATGATATCTCAAGAATTCAACGAATTCAAAGACAAAATGACCAAAGATTTTGACACATTGAGACAAGAAGTTGCAGCCCTCAAAGATCTGAGAAACACAGCAGAATCCCTCAGTAACAGAATGGAGCAAGCAGAAGAAAAGATTTCTGACATTGAAGACAAAGCTTTTGAACGCTCCCAAACTCTCAGAGAGGAAGAGAAATGGAGGGCAAAAACAGATCACTCTCTCAGAGAGCTCTGGGATAATTCGAAGAAAATCAGTATTCATGTTACAGGGATCCCCAAAAGCGACGAAGTGGTTTCACAAGGCACAGAGTCTCTTCTCCATGAGATTATGAAGGAGAACTTTCCAGACATGCCAAGAGATTCTGAAATTCAGATAGCAGACAGTTTCAGAACTCCAACATGACTCAACCCAAATAAGACATCCCCCAGACACATCATAATCAATTTGACTAACGTTAATACGAAGGAGAAAATTCTGAAAGCTGCCAGACAAAAGAAAACCATCACTAACAAGGGGAAGAATAACTGCAGATCTCTCTGCTGAAAACTTTCAAGCTAGAAGAGGATGGTCATCAACTTTTAATCTCTTAAAACAAAATAACTTTCAACCCAGGATCCTGTACTCAGCTAAACCCAGCTTTCATTTATGATGGAGAAATTAAATACTTCAACAATGTTCACACGTTGAAAAAATTTGCCATAACTAAACCAGCTCTCCAGGATATTCTCAGACCTATTCTCCATAAAGACCAGCGTAATCCTCCACCACAAAAGTAAACCCACCCAGAAAATTTTGATCAAATTCCAACTTCCACAGTCACAAAAGGATTAAAAATGTCCACCAGACTCTCGAAAGGCTTATCAATATTCTCAATTAAAGTAAATGGTTTAAACTGTCCTCTGAAGAGGCACAGGTTGCCTGACTGCATACAAAAACTCAAGCCAGATATCTGCTGCATACAAGAATCGCATCTTACATTAAAAGACAAATATAGACTCAAGGTAAAGGGACGGTCATCTATATTCCAGGCAAATGGAAAGCAGAAAAAAGCAGGCGTTGCAATCCTGTTCGCAGATGCAATAGGCTTTAAACCAACCAAAATAAGGAAGGATAAGGATGGACACTTCATATTTGTTAAAGGTAATACTCAATACGATGAGATCTCAATTATTAATATTTATGCACCCAACCAGAACACACCTCAATTTATAAAAGAAACTCTAACAGACATGAGCAACTCGATTTCCTCCAGTTCCATAGTAGTTGGAAATTTTAACAGCCCTTTAGCAGTGCTGGATAGATCCTCCAAAAAGAAGCTAAGCAAAGAAATTTTAGATTTAAACTCAACCATTCAACACCTGGACTTAACAGACATCTACAGAACATTTCATCCCAATAAAACTGAATACACATTCTTCTCATCAGCCCATAGAACATACTCCACAATCAACCACATCCTAGGCCACAAATCTAACCTCAGCAAATTTTAAAAAATAGAAATTATTCCTTGCATCTTCTCAGACCATCGTGGAATAAAAGTTGAACTCAATAACAACAGGAACCTGCATACCCATACAAAAACTAGGAAGCTAAACAACCTTATGCTGAAGGATAGATGGGTTATAGACGAGATTAAGAAGGAAATCACCAAATTTTTGGAACAAAACAACAATCAAGACACGAATTACCAGAACCTCTGGGATACTGCAAAGGCAGTCCTAAGAGAGAAATTTATAGCACTGCAAGCCTTCCTCAAGAAAACGGAAAGAGAGGAAGTTAGTAACTTAATGGGACATCTCAAGCAACTGGAGAAAGAAGAACACACCAACCCAAAACCCAGCAGAAGAAAAGAAATAACCAAAATCAGAGCAGAACTAAATGAAATTGAAAACAAAAGAATTATACAACAGATCAATAAATCCAAAAGTTGGTTTTTTGAAAAGATCGATAAAATAGATAAACCTTTGGCCAACCTAATCAGGAAAAAAAGAGTGAAATCTCTAATTTCATCAATCAGAAATGGTAAAGATGAAATAACAACAGACCCCTCAGAAATTCAAAAAATCCTTAACGAATACTACAAGAAACTCTACTCTCAGAAATATGAAAATCTGAAAGAAATCGACCAATACCTGGAAGTACGCCATCTACCAAGACTTAGCCAGAATGAAGTGGAAATGTTGAACAGGCCTATATCAAGTTCTGAAATAGCATCAACTATACAAAATCTCCCTAAAAAGAAAAGCCCAGGACCAGATGGCTTTACGTCAGAATTCTACCAAACCTTTAAAGAAGAACTAGTACCTATACTACTAAACCTCTTCCAAAATATAGAAAAAGAAGGAATATTACCCAACATGTTCTACGAAGCAAACATCACCTTGATCCCCAAACCAGGGAAAGACCCAACAAGAAAAGAAAATTATAGACCAATATAACTAATGAATATTGATGCTAAAATACTCAGTAAGATCCTAACAAACAGAATCCAACAACACATCAAAAAAATTATACACCATGACCAAGTGGGATTTATCCCAGGGGCTCAAGGCTGGTTCAATATACGTAAATCTATAAATGTAATTCAGCACATAAACAAACTAAAAAATAAGGACCATAGGATTCTTTCAATTGATGCAGAAAAGGCTTTTGATAATATCCAGCATCCCTTCATGATCAGAACACTTAAGAAAATTGGTATAGGACGGACATTTCTTAAACTAATAGAGGCCATCTACAGCAAACCCACAGCCAACATTGTATTGAATGGAGTTAAATTGAAATCATTTCCACTTAGATCAGGAACCAGGCAAGGTTGCCCATTGTCTCCATTGCTCTTTAACATTGTAATGGAGGTTTTAGCCATTGCAATTAGGGAAGAAAAGGCGATCAAGGGTATCCACACAGGGTCAGAAGAGATCAAACTTTCACTCTTTGCAGATGATATGATCGTATATCTGGAAAACACTAGGGATTCTACTACAAAACTTTTAGAAGTGATCAAGGAATACAGCAATGTCTCAGGCTACAAAATCAACACCCATAAATCTGTAGCCTTTATATATACCAACAATAACCAAGCTGAAAAAACAGTCAAGGACTCTATTCCTTTCACAGTAGTGCCAAAGAAGATGAAATATTTGGGAATATACCTAACAAAGGACATGAAAGAGAACTATGAAACTTTAAGAAAAGAAATAGCTGAAGATGTTAACAAATGGAAAAACATACTATGCTCATGGCTGGGAAGAATCAACATTGTTAAAATGTCTATACTACCCAAAGCAATATATAAATTTTTTTTTTTTTTTTTTTTTTTTTTTGTAGAGACAGAGTCTTACTGTACCGCCCTTGGGTAGAGTGCCATGACGGACAAAGCAATATATAATTTTAATGCAATTCCTATTAAAGCTCCATTGTCATATTTTAAAGATCTTGAAAAAATAATACTTCGTTTTATATGGAATCAGAAAAAACCTCAAATAGCAAAAACATTACTCAGCAATAAAAACAAAGCTGGAGGAATCACGCTATCAGAACCTGAGACTGTACTATGAATCGATAGTGATCAAAACATCATGTTACTGGCACAAAAACAGAGAAGTAGATGTCTGGAACAGAATAGAGAACCAAGAGATGAATCCAGCTACTTACCGTTATTTGATCTTTGACAAGCCAATTAAAAACATTCAGTGGGGAAAAGATTTCCTATTTAACAAATGGTGCTGGGTAAACTGGCTGGCAACCTGTAGAAGATTGAAACTGGACCCACACCTTTCACCATTAACTAAGATAGACTCTCACTGGATAAAAGATTTAAACTTAAGACATGAAACTATAAAAATACTTGAAGAGAGTGTAGGGAAAACTCTTGAAGGAATCAGCCTGGGTGAATATTTTTATGAGGAGGACTCCCCAGGCAATTGAAGCAGTATCAAAAATACACTCCTGGGACCTGATCAAACTAAAAAGCTTCTGCACAGCCAAGAACATAGTAAGTAAAGCAAGCAGACAGCCCTCAGAATGGGAGAAAATATTTGCAGGTTATACCTCTGATAAAGGTCTAATAACCAGAATCCATAGAGAACTCAAACGTATTAGCAAGAAAAGAACACGTGACCCATCTCAGGGTGAGCAAGGGACTTGAAGAGAAACTTCTCTAAAAAGACAGACACACAATCTACAAACACATGAAAAAAAGCTCATCATCCTTAATCATCAGAGAAATGCAAATCAAAACTACTTTGAGATGTCACCTAACCCCAGTAAGAGTAGCCCACGTAACAAAATCCCAAAACCAGAGATGTTGGCATAGATGTGGAGAAAAGGGCACACTTCTACACTGCTGGTGGGAATGCACACTAATACGTTCCTTCTGGAAGGATGTTTGGAGAATACTTAGAGACCTAAAAATAGACCTGCCATTCAATCCTATAATTCCTTTACTAGGTTTATACCCAGAAGACCAAAAGTCACAAGATAACAAAGACATCTGTACCAGAATGTTTATTGCAGCCCAATTCCTAATTGCTAAGTCATGGAAGAAGCCCAAGTGCCCATCGACCCACGAATGGGCTAGCAAATTGTGGTACATGTATACCATGGAATATTATGCAGCCTTAAAGAAAGATGGAGACTTTACCTCTTTCATGTTTACATAGATGGAGTGGCACATACTCTTCTTAGCAAAGAATCTCAGGAATGGAAGAAAAAGTATCCAATGTACTCGCCTCTACTATGAAGCTAATTTGTAGCTTTCACATGAAGGCTATAACCAACTATAGCACAAGACTATGGGGAAAGGGCCAAGGAAGAGGAAGGGAGGGGGGAGGTTTTGGTGGAATGGGTGGCGCCACACCTATGGTGCATCTTAGAATGGGTACAGGCGAAACTTACTAATGCAGAATACAAATGCCTACATACATTAACTAAGAAAATGCCATGAAGGCTACGTTGAACAGTTTGATGAGAATATTTCAGATTGTATATGAAACCAGCACATTGTACCCCTTGATTGTACTAATGTACACAGCTATGATTTAACAATAAAAATAAATAAATTAAAAAAAAAAAAAAAACCATTTGCTCACAGAAAAAAAAAAAAAAAGAGTTGAGCTTCTATGAGCTAGGACACCAAGGCACTCTACCCAGGGCACAGAGTGAGACTCTGTGTCAAACAAAAAAAAGAGGCTTTGCACATTATGAAACACACCTGGAAAAACCCCTGCTACCTTTCAAGAGAGACAAATATCTTCTTAAAAATCGTCCATATAATTCACATAATTATTAGCCCTTGAGTTAAAAGTTTTGATAAAATATGTTTAATAAAAGAGACTCATGTCAGGGTCTTTGAATGTAGAAAAGAAACCTAGAAATCGTTACTATATGCCACTTATTGAAGGAGATTTGTGATTCTTCATAAATCAAGAACACCAAAGCAACTGCAAACTTTATCTTGAAGTGCTACAAGCATGCAAAATACAGGCCATTCGCTTCATGGATCAAAAACATACAACCACATTAACCAATCACTTCATATGAATACCAAAAAAGGTTCAAAATATGCCAAAGAGAGGTCTAAAACGCCTAGCAAACAAAAGCCGAGGCCACAGGAAAGCAGGCTGCAAATGGTTACACTCAGCATGTGCACGACGTGCGACATGCAAGCTACAAGTAAACACACTTCAACCTTTAACAACAAGGCCGGCAGTTGTAAAATGAACTTTTAGCTAGCACATGCAAAAACAGGCAGAGAAAACAGCTCACTTCCTCACCGAGTCAGATAAATTTAAAGATCAACATGCATATTCTTTTAACCCTTATTGTAGCTTCCTGCTTTCTATATGTCTGTTTGTGAGCTACAAAATGTCAAGGGCCTGGGTCCTGTTGCACTTTATCAAATGTCCCTGACCAGAGCAGAAAGACGTGTGCACACAGCCCAAGCTAAAGTTTCAAGGCTTTTTCAAGTTCATTTGGCAGGTCATGAAAAGCGTGTATCTGTGGATCTATGTCAGGAGAACCCAGAGCAAGGCTTATAAATCCTTTGCTTGACTGAACACTGTTGTCTGGATCTGAGGGTAGGGTTTTCAAAGGAAGATACTGGTAATGAAATCCAATATGCAAAAATGAACCCAAAAGACAGAGTCCAGATCTGCTTGTAATAAGTGGCTGTCCTTGATTGCAAAGAGGGACTTTACCTAACATTTGCAATCAGTGTAACCTGGCTTATTGTACCCTCAATGAATCCCCAACAATAAAAAAATAAATAAGTGGCTGTCTTTCTGTTTTATGTGGCAGTTCGAGGTAGCACAAAAGCCATCATATTTTTTTAAATGACTTTGAGGATTCATCCTAGTATTTCCTATTCTTATAGCCCATACTGTAGTCTGTCAGGGTCTATTCAGAAAAAATATCCCAGACTTGGAAATTAGGCAAAAAAAGATGATCATATGACCTTCTAATGTCATGCTAACGCATTTTTTAATAAGCCCCCCAGGAGGGTCATCTGACTCTCTGAAAATATAACTTTATTTAACTAACACTTTAGTAGGATAGAAGTTAGAGGATAACATGTAAAAAAATGGTAAGGCATGTTGTTTTCTTGTTTTCTTTTCTAGTACAGATGAGAACTCCAAAGGTGTTCTAAGACATGAACCAGTTTTGAATATAACTTAGCCATCTTATTTGAACCTTCCTTTTTCCACTGAGGTGTTTTGTTTTTAATCAGTTCCTCATATCCTCATTGACTCGGCTTTGTTATTCTGCTAGTTCCCACATTAAGTGAGCTCCACAAACCTTTGACACATGTTGTCTATTTATGAGTTTTCAACAATGTAAGAATTAGCCTTTGATAGTTCCTGGGCCCAATAATCAAGTCACCCTTGGGAGATGGAGGTCTGTGCTTTAGGTGTCTCCAGTCAGACTCAGAGGGTGGCTTCACTAAAACAAGATTAAAGCTGATTAGCAAAATTGGCTACTGCAGCACAGGTGAGGCTAGAGGCACAGAGGTGACATCTTTGCCCACTCCACACACACAGACACCCACATATACACAAAGAGGCCATAGCTTTACACAGAGGAAAACGTACATGTTAAAAGTCAGTGAGGATAGCAGTTCCACTTCTACATGTGTGCTTCTGTGAAAGCAATGAGTGCTCATGTCCGTGAGACATACAAGAATATTCCGAGGCTTTATTTGTAAAATCCCTAAACTGGAAACAACCCAAATGTCCATCAACAAGGGATTAGATAAACAAATTATTGGTATAGTCATCATAATGGGATACTATACAGCAAGAACAAAGTACCAATATGGACATATGCAAAAACATTTTATTGCATACGTAGCACAAGAAGGAATATAATAATATAAAGGAGCATATACTGTATGACTCCATTTATATGAAATTCCAATACAGGAAAAACTAATTTATGATTATTGATTACCCAGAGGAAGGGGAATGACTGGGAAAGGGCATAGTGAAATTATCTGGAGGGAGAGAAATAGTATTGATCTGGATGGTGGTTATAAAGGCACGTACTTATGTAGAAACAAAAAACATCAAGCCATGTACATATTACTTGTGCATTTTACTGTACATAAATTTCACCTTGAATTTTTTTTTAAAAGAAAAGGGATAAAGAAAACCGTATTCTATCAGAAGCAGGTGGGGACTGGGCTTGGTGGCTCATGCCTATAATCTTAGCACTCTGAGAGGCCAAGAAGACTGGATTGCTTGAGCTCAGGACTTTACGACCAGCCTGAGCAAGAGTGAGACTCCACCTCTAAAACTAGCCAGGCATTGTGGCTACTTGGGAGGCTGAGGCATGGGGATCACTTGAGCCCAAGAATTTGAGGTTGCTGTGAGCTATGATGCCACTGCACTCTACCCAGGGCAACAAAGTGACACTGTCTCAAAAACTAAAAAAAATAAAAAGAAGCAAGTGGGGAGATAGGCAGGGAAAAGAATGGGAAGGGGATTTTAAAAGATTCTTCTTCCATATTTATAGTAAATAAGTAAGAACAAACTAAAAAAAAAAAGATAAACCCAAAAAGCCATGAGGCCTAGTTGGGCACACTTATGTGTGATAACAAATCATAGCCCGAGAGCTAGTGAAGTGCTTGGAATACAGGGGGATGGCAGCTGGCATTTTTCTCTTGAGAGACTGGGACAGTATCAAGTTGAAGGTAGATCCTGGATCCTAACACTTTGGGGGACCATGCTCAAATGGGACACTGGGTAAAGATCTAATAAATGAATCAAGAAAATGCTTAAGGTGGGCACTCTGACAGTGGTAACATTCACATAAAGGCACACAAATAAACAATGGGATTCCACAAGATTACCCATTTCAATCCAAGGACAAATGTTTCTTAAGCTAAATAGGACATACATAAAGCCACATTCAAAGTTGAACACCTATGCCAAAATGATTATTATTACTTGAAGATGCACTTTCAGTTTCAGAATTCTCTACGGAGTCCTGGTTATTGTTAAACTCCACGGCATCCACCTACTGAATTTTCAATAATAGGCCTAAAACATTTCCAGTGGGTGAAGACTTGAAAATAGACTCAGCCATCTGAAAGAATAGAAGTTTCTTTTTCTGCCAAATGTGACAGCCACAAGTAGTGCAGCCCCAGCTGCTCCTGCCACATCCTTTCTGCACCAGGTGGAGTGAGCACCTCCCAAGAGCATGACTTCCCCTCACTGGGAGCGCTCAAGCCAGCTGACAGCTGTGCAGGCAGTAGCAGGGTGACCCAGGCCCAGAGAAGAGGGCCCGCTCCTTCCCCCCAGAGGCTAGCACAGTGGCACACTCACACTGGGGGACTGGCCACTGTGCTAAACAGTTTCCAGCAGACTCGTTTAATCTTCCAAGCGGCCGGATGAGGTAGTGAGTTCTCAGAACGAAACAGATGGCACATTCTCGAGTCAGGGTGATCTGAGACAGGACTGATAAAAAGACCCTTACAGAATGAGTGAGGGTAGGAAAAGCCCAGGGAAGTACCCTAGGCTAGAAATAAGGGGGCCCTAGAAATGGAGGTATAAGGGGAGAGGGGTGTGGAGGAAGGTGGACTTGACTAGAGTAACCACTTGTCCAGCAAGAGACCCAACCAGTCTAAAATCCCCTGGACAAGGAGAGAGTGGGATCAGCCCTCATCTCACTGGCCTCTCTCCCTCCCTGTCATCTCCTTCCTGGGCTTCCCTGGAACCAGAGCCCATAGAAGTCACAGGGCAGGAGCCTGCTGCCATAGCGCACACTGGCCTAGCCCAAGGCAGAGCAGGTGGGACAATAGGGAGGCCTCCTAGTAGTCAGGACACCACTTCCACTTCACAGTGAGGCATCCTCCTTGAGTGAGGAGAAGGTTCAGGTTCTGGAGCCCACGTAGGCAATTGCAACACCGCGTTTCCTGATCTTAATTCCCTTCCACTCTCCACAGTCGCTGACAACACACCAGCCTTACGCCCTGAGCAAACTCTGTAGACTTTGTAAGCACCTTCCAGCCTAGTCCTCTGACTGTACAGATTTCTGGTTTAAAATGAGGGGACACAGTGAGGGGGGAAGGAGAGAGAAAGGAGGAGGGAAAAAGAAGGAAGAGGGGTGAGGATTGGTGTGCTGCTACCTAATGGGCACAATATAAGGGTACATGGCACACCTCCTGTGTATGGGACATAACTACAAGAGGGACTTACCTAACAAATGCAAACACTGTAACCCAATCATTTGTATCCTCATATTAATGTGAAAAAAAATAGAAATAATTGAAATGAGGGGACACTGTCAACAGGACACATTAAAGCCATTTAAAATAGTGCCTACTCTCAAAACTGGAGCTGATGCTGCAGTCCTTTCTCCTTCCCAAACTCCTCCTCTCTCTTTCCCACGGTCCTCCTCTCTTTCCCACAATTTTCCTCCCTTTCCCACAGTCCTCCTCTCTTTCCTACAATTCTCTTCTTTTTCTCATAGTCCTCCTCTATTTCCCACAACCTACCTTTCTTTCTCATAAACCTGCTCTCTTTCCCACAGAACTCCTCTCTCATTCCTTCCTCCTTCATCTTCATTCCAACCATTGACCTCTTTACCTGGAAAAACCTTCCTTCCACACTAGAATTTGGTTCAATTTCAAGGACAATCCCAAAATCAGGGATTTTATTTTAAAAGGCCAAAGAATAGGCGGCACCCATAACTCAGTGGGTAGGGCGCCAGCCACATATACCTAGGCTGACAGGTTCAAGCCCAGCCAGGGCCAGCTAAAATCAACAATAACAACTGCAACAAAAAACTAGCCAGGCATTGTGGTGGGCACCTGTAGTCCCAGCTACTTGAAAGGCTGAGGCAAGAGAATCACTTAAGCCCAAGAGTTTGAGGTTGCTGTGAGCTGTGATGCCACAGTGCTCTACCAAGGGCAACACAGGGGGAAGAGAAGGGAAAGGGGGGAGGGGAGGGGAGGGAATAACTTCCATTTACACCTCAATTGAGTCAATCCTTAGCAGCCCCTATGTAAGCCTTTCCAACTCTTAAAATGGGAGGGAGCTGCTGGATTCAAGCACAGTCCAGGAAATAACTCTGTACCCTACAAGTGCAGAGAGCAAGGTCTATCAGCATATCACCAACAAAACTCTCCCCAGCTTCTGAACACCAAAGTGAGAAAAAAATGTTAGCAGGATCACCCTGAGGCAGCATCCTGAAGAAAGATGTAACTAGGTTCTTCATTTTAGACATGGAGGGGACAGAAATAAAGGCCCTACAAGGGTAGAAGTCCAGATCACGTCACACATTTTTTCAACAACTCTTTATCATAACCCTCCCACCCAAACCATAAAGAACAGTCTTTTTTACCAAACAATTCAAACTATTATTTATAACTGTGCAGCAATTTATTAACAAGAATGAAATACTTTTTTTGTAATTCACCCCTAGATGGCTTCTGCAAAAACATAATTTTCAAAATCTTACTGAAGAAATAGGTTTTTCTCAATGGTTCATGGACTTAAAAGGGTAAAAGAAAATAATATTGCTCCCATCAAAAAGGCAATATAAATACAAAGGTAGAAAACATAACATAGTTTCGGGCAGCGCCTGTGGCTCAGTGGGTAGGGCACCAGCCCCATACACCGAGGGTGGCAGGTTCAAACCTGGCCCCAGCCAAACTGCAACAAAAAAATAGCTGGGCGTTGTGGCAGGTGCCTGTAGTCCCAGCTACTCGGGAGGCTGAGGCAAGAGAATCGCCTAAGCCCAGGAGTTGGAAGTTGCTGTGAGCTGTGATGCTATAGCACTCTACCAAGGGTGATAAAGTGAGACTCTGTCTCTACAAAAATAAAATAAAATAAAATAACATAGTTTGGATTCTATAGTCAGATTGACTGGTACTTAAGTGTTCAAAAGAGAGTTTTAACTCCATTTTGCATGGAATGGAAAAAAAGTAAAACTCTTTTAGCCTCTCAAAGCAGAAAAGAAGTACGTAAATTAAACATTTAACAAGCTTTATGTTTTTCAGCATTATCTAAGAAGTGATTACAGAGTTTATAAAGAGATCTTTCTGGGTCTTAAAGAAGCAATTTCAAAACAGGAACCCCAGATTATCCAGGGCAAAGCCATACATTCTCTTCTTGATATCATACAAGGAGGTCAAGGTGTCAACTTATTCCCTAAGAGAATCCCATGCAATTCATTATCAAGTGCCCCACAGCCCTTGGTCAGCAGAGCCCACACAGGAGACAGGAAAACGGTTTTGCTTTGTACTCACTCTTACAAAGTTGTCAGGGAACAAACCTCTCCTGCCGTTGACCTGTCCCTCCCACCAGCCTCCATCCTCCTTCCTGATGTTGGTGATGATCTCACCCACGCTGATGGTCAGCTCATCGTCGTGCTGGGCCTGGTAATCAAACTCCACTATGGCCTCCACTGGAAGGAACCAGAAAAAAAGAGCAACTCAGATCAGATGTTGTAGAAGTCTAAGGCCCAGTGTCCCCAAAAGGCCAGTAAAGTCACATTAAAGGGACTTCCCCTCTATGAATATTCAAAATAACAGGACCACACATAGCAACCTGATTTTGGTTAACCTGAAGCCTGCAGCCCAAAAACCACATGAAATGCTTGGTCCGTGGTCAGGCACAGGCGGGCTGGCCTATAGGTCTCAGGGCCAGAAGGGGCTTCAGAGGGGAAACACCATAATAATGGTGAGGTTAATAATGTTCACCTCACCTAGATGAACATCTAAATCCCAGCATCTTCTCCCCAGATGCGGACAACAAACATGAGTTTAGCTCTGGGGACCCCCTTCCCTTTCCAGTACTATGTGCTGTTAACCTCGCCGGGCCTCAGTTGTACAAAATATCAGTGTTAATAATTCCCACCCTTTAGAGGCAGTACCATCTTGCAATGACAACACAAGTAAAGACAGCCGGTGCAGAGCGCCCAATTGGACAAACCAATGTCTCAGACTGCTTACATCAAAACCACAATTGCCTCCTCAACAAAGTAGTTCTTAGGCAGCAATATCTATTAAATTGTTTTCTTAAACTATGGTAATTTCTCATCCTTGGTAACAGGCAAGGACAACAGGGAAGAAAGATGGGTCTTCTTGTTGACAAAGTACCAATGCAAATTACCAGAGCTAATCAATCCAGAGATGAGGCAACTTATCCATATATCAATTATGCAATTCATTTAGACTTTGGGCTTCTTATGACCACCTCAATACAAGCCAATCTCATGACTTTTTCCTTTTTTATTTGTAGCTCTATATATATATATATATATGGATGGGTGAATGAATGAATGGCAAATGAATAGATACAAGGATAACAAAATTTAGATGAAACCCCAAGTGGCAAATTAATAATTCAAAAATTGCCTATAATCCTAGCACTCTGGGAGGCTGAGGTGGGTAGATCACCTGAGCTCAGCAGTTCGAAACCAACCTGAGCAAAGTGAGACACCCATCTCTCCTAAAAATGGAAAAACTAGCCAGGCATTGTGGTGGCCACCTATAGTCTCAGCCACTCAGGCTGAGACAAGAAGATGCTTGAGCCCAACAGTTTGAGGTTGCTGTGAGATATGATGCCACAGCATACCACCCCAGGGTGAGTGAGTGAGACTCTATCTCAAAAATATAAATAAAAAATTATGATAAAATAGTTAAAGAGGAAAAGTTAAATGAGCTCTACAAAGAGTGAATATACTAAAATTAACTCAAAACGGATTACAGACCTAAACATAATAGCTAAAACTGTAAAACTGCTACAAGAATGCAAAGGAGAAAATCTTAATGACTTTGGGTTGGGCAAAAATCTCTTATATGGGAAACAAAAAGCACAAGTGAGTAAAAAAAAAAAAAAGGTAATACGGGTGGCGTCCGTAGCTCAAAGGATTAGGGCACTGGCCCCATATGCCAGAGGTGGTGGGTTCAAACCCAGCCCCGGCCAAAAACTGCAAAAAAAAAGTAATACATTGAGGTATGTTTTTCTAGGGAAAAGGCTGGTGGGTGAGATTGCACCCATTACATGGGCTTTGCACATCTATTTGGGATTAAAAATTCCAAAACTCTTCCAGTTTGGAATATTCTATCTATTCAGGCTAGGGCACTCCTTCTGTCCACTCATCATCTCCACTGAACCAGACAGTTCAGAAGCACTTCTAAATGGAGTTTCCTTTCCTACATCATTCTGTCATTCCAAAATTAGCTGTCTAATTCCATTGTCATAAATCTGCCAGGGATGGAGTTGAGTTGCAAACCGTTCTCATCACTTACCAACAAAAAGGAGTGTGAGAGTATAGACAAGGCAATCTTTGCAGATTTCTCCAGGTTCCTGACAAGTACACAGGCACAAACACTAATCTTTTATCATGCTCTGTTCTCCAACAGGTAAAATGAGTTGTCCTAACAACCAGAACCAGGTTAATTAAAACACCACTTTCTTTTTTTTTTTTTTTTTTTTTTTCAGTGAGAGTTACATTTTATTTTGAAGCTGGTATGTGCTTTGATTATGTAATGTGCCCTATTTATTTTTTTTTTTTTTATTTTTTTTTTTTTTATTTTTTTATTAAATCATAAGTGTATACAATGATATGATTATGGGGCATCATACACTCACTTCATAAACCATTTGACACATTTTTATCACAGTGGTTAACATAGCCTTTCCGGCGTTGTCTCAGTTACTGTGCCAAAACATTTATATTCTACATTTACCAAGTTTCGCAAATACCCCTGTAATATGCACCACAGGTGTGATCCCACCGATTCCCCTCCCTCTACCCACCCCCCCCTTTCCCACTTCCCCCTATTGTTAAGTTGTAGTTGGGTTATAGCTTTCATGTGAGAGTCCCAAATTAGTTTCATAGTAGGGCTGTGTACATTGGATATTTTTTCTTCCATTCTTGGGATACTTTACTAAGAAGAATATGTTCCAGCTCCATCCATGTAAACATGAAAGAGGTAAAGTCTCCATCTTTCTTTAAGGCTGCATAGTATTCCATGGTATACATATACCACAATTTATTAATCCATTCGTGGATCGATGGGCACTTCGGCTTTTTCCATGACTTAGCAATTATGAATTGGGCTGCAATAAACATTCTGGTACAAATATCTTTGTTATGTTGTGATTTTTGGTCTTCTGGGTATATGCCCAGCAGAGGAATTACAGGATTGAATGGCAGATCTATTTTTAGATCTCTGAGTGTTCTCCATATATCCCTCCAAAAGGAATGTATTAATTTGCATTCCCACCAGCAGTGCAGAAGTGTTCCCTTTTCTCCGCATCCACGCCAACATCTCTGGTCTTGAGATTTTGTGATATAGGCTAGTCTCATTGGAGTTAGATGATATCTCAAAGTAGTTTTGATTTGCATTTCTCTGATGATTAAAGATGATGAGCATTTTTTCATATGTCTGAAGGCCGTGCGCCTGTCTTCTTCAGAGAAGTTTCTCTTCAAATCCCTTGCCCAGCCTGCGATGGGATCCCTTGTTTTTTTCTTGCTGATGCGTTTGAGTTCTCTGTGGATTCTGGTTACTAAACCTTTGTCAGAGTTATACCCTGCAAATATTTTCTCCCATTCTGAGGGCTGTCTGCTTGCTCTGCTTACTGTGTTCTTAGCTGTGCAGAAGCTTTTTAGTTTGATCAAGTCCCAGTAGTGTATTTTTGAAGCTGCTTCAATTGCCCGGGGGGTTCTCCTCATGAAATACTCACCCAGACCAATTTCTTCAAGGGTTTTCCCTGCATTCTCCTCTAGTATTTTTATAGTTTCATGTCTTAAGTTTAAATCTTTAATCCAATGAGAGTCTATCTTAGTTAATGGTGAAAGGTGTGGGTCCAATTTCAGTCTTCTGCAGGTTGCCAGCCAGTTCACCCAGCACCATTTGTTAAATAGGGAATCTTTTCCCCACTGAATGTTTTTAATTGGCTTGTCAAAAATCAAATAGCGGTAAGTAGCTGGATTCATCTCTTGGTTCTCTATTCTATTCCAGATATCTACTTCTCTGTTTTTGTGCCAATACCATGCTGTTTTGATCACTATCGATTTGTAGTAAAGTCTGAGGTCTGGTAGTGTGATTCCTCCTGTTTTGTTTTTATTTCTGAGTAATGTCTTGGCTATTCGTGGTTTTTTCTGATTCCATATAAAACGAAGTAATGTTTTTTCAAGATCTTTAAAATATGACAGTGGAGCTTTAATAGGGAGTGCATTGAAAGTATATATTGCTTTGGGTAGTATGGACATTTTGATAATGTTGATTCTTCCTAGCCATGAGCATGGTATGTTTTTCCATTTGTTAACATTTTCAGCTATTTCTTTTCTTAGAGTTTCATAGTTCTCTTTATAGAGATCTTTCACGTCTTTTGTTAGGTAAATTCCCAAATATTTCATCTTCTTTGGCACTACTGTGAATGGGATAGAGTCCTTAACTGCTTTTTCAATTTGACTGTTGTTGGTGTATATAAAGGCTACCGATTTATGAATGTTGATTTTGTAACCTGAGACGCTGCTGTATTCCTTGATCACTTCTAGGAGTTTTGTAGTAGAGTCCCTAGTGTTTTCCAGATACACAATCATATCATCTGCGAAGAGCGAGAGTTTGATCTCTTCTGACCCTATATGGATACCCTTGATCGCCTTTTCTTCCCTAATTACGGTGGCTAAAACTTCCATTACAATGTTGAAAAGCAATGGAGACAATGGGCAGCCTTGTCTGGTTCCTGATCTGAGTGGAAATGATTCCAATTTAACTCCATTCAATATGATATTGGCTGTGGGTTTGCTGTAGATAGCCTCTATCAGTTTAAGAAAAGTCCCTTCTAGACCAATTTTCTTGAGTGTTCTGATCATGAAGGGATGCTGGATATTATCAAAAGCTTTTTCTGCATCAATTGAGAGAATCATATGGTCTTTGTTTTTTAATTTGTTTATGTGCTGAATTACATTTATAGATTTACGTATATTGAACCAGCCTTGAGACCCTGGGATAAAACCAACTTGGTCATGATGTATAATTTGTTTGATGTGTTGCTGGATTCTGTTTGTTAGGATCTTGTTGAATATTTTTGCATCTATATTCATTAGTGATATTGGTCTATAATTTTCTTTTCTTGTTGGGTCTTTTCCTGGTTTGGGGATCAGGGTGATATTTGCTTCATAGAACGTGTTGGGTAGTCTTCCTTCTTTTTCTACATTTTGGAACAGGTTGAGTAATATAGGTACTAATTCCTCTTTAAAGGTTTGGTAGAATTCTGACGTGAAACCATCTGGTCCCGGGCTTTTCTTTTTAGGGAGGTTTTGTATAGTTGATGCTATTTCTGAACTTGTTATGGGTCTGTTCAACATTTCCACTTGATTCTGGTTAAGTCTTGGAAGGTGGCGTGCTTCCAAGTATCGGTCTATTTCCTTCAGATTTTCATATTTCTGAGAATAAAGTTTCTTGTAATATTCATTAAGGATTTTTTGGATTTCTGATGAGTCTGTGGTTATTTTGTCTTTGTTGTTTCTGATTGATGATATTAGAGATTTTACTCTTTTTTTCCTGATTAGGTTGGCCAGAGGTTTATCTATTTTATTGACCTTTTCAAAAAACCAGCTTTTTGATTTATTGATCTGTTGTATTATTCTTTTGTTTTCAATTTCATTTAATTCTGCTCTAATTTTGGTTATTTCTTTTCTTCTACTGGGTTTGGGGTTGGAATGTTCTTCCTTTTCCAGTTGCGTGAGATGTCCCATTAAGTTGTTAACTTCCTCTCTTTCCGTTCTCTTGAGGAAGGCTTGCAGTGCTATAAATTTCCCTCTTAGAACTGCCTTTGCAGTGTCCCAGAGGTTCTGATAGCTTGTGTCTTCATTGTCATTTTGTTCCAAAAAATTGGTGATTTCTTTCTTAATCTCATCTCTGACCCAGCTATCATTCAGCATAAGGTTATTTAACTTCCATGTTTTTGTATGGGTATGCAGATTCCTGTTGTTACTCAATTCAAGTTTTATTCCATGATGGTCCGAGAAGATGCATGGAATAATTTCTATTCCTTTAAATTTACTGAGGTTAGACTTGTGACCTAAAATGTGATCAATTTTGGAGTAAGTTCCGTGGGCTGATGAGAAGTATGTGTATTCAGTTTTGTTGGGATGAAATGTTCTGTAGATGTCTGCTAAATCTAAATACTGGATGGTTAGGTTTAAATCTAAGATTTCTTTGCTCAGCTTCTTTCTGGAGGATCGATCCAACACTGCCAAGGGAGTGTTGAAATCTCCAACGATTATGGAGCTGGAGGAAATCAAGTTACTCATGTCTGTTAGAGTTTCTCTTATAAATTGAGGTGCATTCTGGTTGGGTGCATAGATATTAATAATTGAGATCTCGTCATATTGAGTATTACCCTTAACAAATATGAAGTGACCATTCTTGTCCTTCCTTACTTTTGATGGTTTAAAGCCTACTGTATCTGCAAATAAAATTGCAACACCTGCTTTTTTCTGATTACCATTTGCCTGAAATATGGATGACCATCCTTTCACCCTGAGTCTGTATTTGTCTTTTAAGTTGAGATGTGACTCTTGTATGCAACAAATATCTGGCTTAAGTTTTTGTATCCAGTCAGCTAACCTATGCCTCTTTAGAGGACAGTTTAAGCCATTCACATTGATGGAGAGTAAGGATAAGTCTGGTGGAATTTTGGGTATCGAGTTTTTCAAAGGTCCAGTGGACATTTTTAATCCTTTCGCCAGTGTGGAAGTTGGAGTTTGATCCGAAGTTTCTGAGTGAGTTTACTTTTGTGGTATAGGATTGGGTTGGTCATTGTGGAGGATAGGTCTGAGAACATCCTGAAGAGCTGGTTTACTTATGGCAAATTTTTTCAACATATGAATGTCATTGAAGTATTTAATTTCTCCATCATAGATGAAACTCAGTTTAGCTGGATACAAGATCCTGGGTTGAAAGTTTTTTTGCTTTAGGAGATTAAAAGTTGATGACCAGCCTCTTCTTGCTTGAAAAGTTTCAGCAGAGAGATCTGCAGTTATTCTAATATTCTTACCTTTGTACGTTATAGTTTTCTTTCGCCGGGCTGCTTTGAGAATCTTCTCTTTCATGTTAACTTTAGTGAAGCTAATTATGATATGTCTGGGAGATGGCTTTTTGGGGTTGAATCGTGCTGGGGTTCTGAAGCTGTCTGCTATCTGAATTTCAGATTCTCTAGGCATGTCTGGAAAATTTTCTTTCATAATTTCATGTAGAAGGGCCTCTGTGCCCTTGGCTGCCACATCATCAGCCTCCGAAATTCCTATAACCCTTATGTTATGTTTTTTCGAATTATCTGAGAGCTCTCTGAGTGAGTGATCCGTTTTTGCTCTCCATTTCTCTTCCTCTTTGAGAGATTGGGAGCGTTCGAAGACTTTATCTTCAATGTCAGAAATCCTTTCTTCTGCTTGCTCCATTCTGTTACTGAGGGATTCTACTGTATTTTTCATATCTTTGAGGGCTGTAAGTTCTTGTTTCAGTGTGTCTAAGTCTTTGGTGGTTTTGTCTTTAAATTCGTTAAATTCTTGAGACAACTTTTGAATTTCTCCTCGAATTCCTAATTCCATTTTATTAATCTTGTCTGCAAACCAAATTCTGAATTCGACTTCTGACATCTCAGCCAGTTGTTTATGAATGGGATCTTCAATCACATCTGCCGTATCTTTTCTTGGGGGGGTTGATCTATTCTGGTTATTCATGTTACCAGAGTTTTTCCGCTGATTCCGCCCCATGGTTTACTCCCTTTGGTTTTTCCCCTGGGGTTTTATCGAGGGCCCGTACAGTGTTGTGGCCTGAGAAACTGGGGCCCTGTCTGGTGTGGTGGAGCAAAGTGGTTCTGTCTTGTTTTCAGCTGGTTTCTGTTCGATCCTATTGCAACTTCTACTCTGGCTTGAAGTCTCAGCTGTGTGAAAAAATCAGCAATTAAGTCACCCCGCCTGCCCACCTCTGGCCCCAGTTGGAAAAGGAGAATCAAACCTTCCTACAATCGCACACCCAGGGCACCACCTGAAAAGTCCTCAGTCTATTAGCCCAGTTCAAAAGGTCCGAATCAACTGTCTCAATCGGCACTTGTCTCGGGTGGAAGGGTTCAAGAGGTCTCTGGGAACTGGATCACAGGGGCCTGGTGACTCCTCTGAGACAGCTCACCCCAGTGCAGCGTGGAGTCAGGAGGAGCCACCCCGCAAACAGAGCAGTCTGGGAAGGTTGACGTCTCCTTCCCCACTTTGCCCCTCCGTCGGACCCAGTCACTGGTATCTCTGCAGATGGCTAACCCAGTTGCCTGCAGTGAACAGACACTCCAGGGGTTTGCACCTGCCTGAATCGCGAGGAAGTCTGCCAGGCCCCCGCAGACTGCCGCTATCTAGCAGGAGGAGATGGGGCCTGACATCTTTGAGTGTTTGATGCAGGTGTTGGGAAGGAGGTGTTCACTCAGGCTTAGCCCCGTCCCTGATGGATGCTGCTAACAGAACAGAACAGAACAGACAACTTTGTGAGGTTCTGTCTCTGTTCCTGTCATCGCCTACAGGAGACGGGCTGTTTTGAGTTCAAACGTCTTTGCTGCTGGAGAATTGCGTCTGAACACCTCTCTGGGTCGGCCCCGCCCTGGAGGCTTCTGGGTTTGTGAGCCGTGACACCGGTGGCCTCCTCTGGTTGCCCAGGGAGACAGGGGGTGTGGCCTCAGAATATCCAGAAGTGAGCGTTCTGCCGTTAAAGAAAAAACGGCTGTTGATCTACCTCCAGGGAACTGCTGCTCTGGTGTGGGCACTCAGGCGACCCTTTTCTCCTCTGTCCCGCGCACCAGAGTCAGCACTGAGCGGCTGCAGTTTGTGCTGGGTCCACACCCCTTAAGAGATCCCCCAAGAATCAGAACTCTTGGGGGATGGGCCCCCAGACCCGGATTGGGAGTGGGGCGGGGGGAAGCTAGAGTTTCATTCAGTTTCACGCAATACTACGGTCCGGGGAGGGCTCCTGCACTGCACCGCAGGGAAGTGCCGCCAAGGCTTGATTTCCCCTCAGCGGAGTGCCCTCTCCTTGCTCACGTGTCCCAGAGTCAGCGCTGACCTGACGCAGCTCAGGCACTGTGCACTCCCCTCGAGAAATCACCCAAGGAGCCGAACTCCGGAGGGATAGGCCCTCAGACCCCGAGTGAGAGTAGGGGCTCTCAGCTCTCAGCGGGGAGGCCAGAGTCTTATTCAGTCTTGTGCCCGGGGAGGGCTCCTGCACTGCACCGCAGGGAAGTGCCGCCAAGGCTTGATTTCCCCTCAGCGGAGTGCCCTCTCCTCGCTCACGTATCCCAGAGTCAGCGCTGACCTGACGCAGCTCAGGCACTGTGCACTCCCCTCGAGAAATCACCCAAGGAGCCGAACTCCTGGGGGATAGGCCCTCAGACCCCGAGTGAGAGTAGGGGTTCTCAGCTCTCAGCGGGGAGGCCAGAGTCTTATTCAGTCTTGGGCCCCGTATGCCCGGGGAGAGTTGGTGCACTGCACCGCAGGGAAGTGCCGCGAGGCGTGACTCCCCCTCAGCCCGGTGCCCTCTCCTTACTCGCGGGCCTCAGAGTCAATGCTACCAGTCGCAACTCGGGGACTGTCCACTCCCCTTGAGAAATCACCCAAGGATCCGAAGTCCTGGGGGACAGGCCTCCAGACCTCAGTGGGGGGGAGGGGGAGCGCCGGGGATTCAGGGTTGCCGGCAAAGGATTCCCAAAGTTTTATTCAGCCCTATGTCCGGCAGGAGAACGCCACGGCACCCCAGTAGGGGAGGTAGGTCCAGTTTTTAGAAGGTCTTTCCCGTGGAGTGTAGTGGGAGGGCCTTTAATTTCTGCCCGCTTGTTAAATTGTGGGGCTCCAGAGCCGGTCTCATGGGGGAGGGGGACTCCCGTCCGCTTGGTGGTGGATTTTGTACCTTTTGTTTGCGTCCTTGTGATCACAACTTGCCTCAGCGGTGTTGATGTGCGTTCTTCAGCCTTCTCTCTTGGTGAGGCTCAAGTCCACCAGGATACTTACTAAATTCCTGTCCCTTAACTCTCCTTCTGGACGGGAGCCTTTGTTGAAAGCTGGCTTCAGTCCGCCATCTTGTCTCCCTCCAAAACACCACTTTCTTAAAATCACCTAGATACTAATCTATTAAGCTTTGCTATGGGAACTGAGACTACGGTAACCACTGTTCATGTGCCTCACACTTTTTCCTAACACTATCTCATTTAATCCTCACACTATCATGATGCCCAGCTGGACGCAATGGCTTGTGCCTATAATCCTGGCACTCTGGGAGGCCAAGGCGGGTGGATTGCTTGAACTCATGAGTTCAAGACCAGACTGAGTGAGACCCTGTTTCTACTAAAAATAGAAAAACTGAGGCAAGAGGATCGCTTGAGCCCAGGAGTTGGAGCTATGACACCATGGCACTCTACCCAGGACGACAGCTTGAGACTGTCTCAAATACACACACACACACACACACACACACACACACACACATATATTATGATGCCCATCTTCCCAATTAAAGAACCAGCACCTCATCACAGAAGTTAAGCTTATTTCCTGAGCCAGTATTCTCCAAAAGTGGTAGATAAGAGAAAAAATTAGAATGTCTATTCACTTTATTTTAATTTTAAAAAGAGAAAAATTTAACTTCTCTATTGTTCCATTTACAGAAGGACGCTGGCTCCTTCATCCAATTTCTAGGTCACACACTTAGGGGTCCTCTGAGGGCCAGGAAGCAGCCAGAGGGATGGCAGAACCAAGGAGCACTACCCGAGCAAGCGCTGGCTATCAGCATGGAGGGGTACGGTGCAGTCCTGCGATGCCTCCTAGCAAAGCCTCTGTATGGGTATTACTCCTTTTAATTAAAAGCACTCTCACTAAAGGGATTATTAGCTGCTTGAAAAGATTTGTGTAAAGAAAAGTAGGAGTTGTAAACATTACTCAACATGAAGCCAAGAAACAAAGAAGATGGCGGAGCTCCACTTCAGCTCCTGGTGGAAGCTCTTTGCCAGCCACATTAGAAAGAGATCACAAGGACAAACCAATCAGATCTTACAGGGAGATCACAAAAAGAACCTCTCAATTATCAAGATAATTTGTAATACGGGTGTACTTCCACATTTGATGTAGGTGTAAGTGTCAAACCACTGGGATTAGCAAGATATTTAAAAACTATGTACCTGAATCCATGAAGAAAATGTCTTCATTTTCCACCACTGTCTAAAGGCACACAATACTCAATCTTACGCTTTCCAAATGTTCATTACGCTAATAATAAATGTTTAAAAGCTTCTCTGGGGTTTCCTCAATCTTTAATTAGTACAGTATCATATACACATAATCTATAAATAAGTTAATATACATGGAGATACTCTATTCTCTTCTTCTTTTTTTTTTTTTTTTTTTTTTTGAGACAGAGTCTCAGTTTGTTGCCCTGGGTGGAGTGCCATGGTGTCACAGCTCACAGCAACCTCAAACTCTTGGGCTTAAGCGATTCTCTTGCCTCATCCTCCCAAGTTGGTGGGACTAGAGGAGCCCACCACAATGCCCAGCTATTTTTTTTATTGCAATTGTCATTGTTGTTTAGCTGGCCAGGACTGGGTTCAAACCCACCAGCCTGGGTGTATGTGGCCGGCACCCTACCCACTGAGCTATGGTCACTGCCTCAATTATTTTTTAAACAAGAATTGAAAGGGTTTGGATCACTGACCTAGGCTCCCCAAGGCCAATCACCATGGGCACCTAGACAAGAAAGCTTTGCTTTTCTGACTGAGAATATAAAAGCAAGCCTGGTAGGTGGAGTTGGGACATGCCTGCAGGAGAAGAGAGAACAGGGATCTGGTCAAGGGATATGGTAACCTTAAACCCTATGTATTCTCTGAGACACAGGACACTACCAACAGTCTTTCTTCTTCCTTCCTAAAGAGCAAGTTATATTTTTTCTCTTCTCTATGTGAGCTTTACTGAAATAAACTGAGAAGAGGGCAAAAGGAATCTGCTTCAAGGAGATGATGACCAAGGAGTAAACAGCTGCTGCCTGTCGTGACAAACTGTAGAGAAGTACATCCTTGTTTTTCTCTGATTTCTCTCTTTCAATGAGCCCAAGGCTGTACCTTAACTGATGCCTCCCTGAGGATTGCTGGGCATTAAAGACTGGGGACTCAAAGATAAATAAAGCATAATTGCATAATATTTGAGTCTTTCTAATATCCTGTTTAGCTGGTCTTTCCTGATTTACCCTTCTTCACACCTGCATCCTCTTTGCCTTCTGGGCCCAGCAGAGTTCCCACCCACCACATCACCTCCCTGGCCTCTGCCATTGAGGGATCCCCAACTGTGTCTCATCTTCACCAAGGGCTGCTAAATGCCTTCTGGGTATGGATCACTCTCAGTTCTGTCATGGAAGAAGAAGCTTCCTAGAAGCTTCCAGACATACAGTAAGTGGTCGATAAAGACCTGATACAGTGACTGCTCAGGTTGAATTTTCTGATGGCAGGTGGTTCACTGCCCAACAAAGGTGCTACTAAAATGGCAAATGTCAATCACATTTTTGCAAATTGAGTCATACTCTTTAGTGCACTAAAGGAGCTTGCACTAAAGATCCTGTGGTTCTTTTGTAACATGAATAATTACTTCTTGCTTTACCTTTCCTGTCAAGATGATATTTTTACATATCAGTTTTCTCTAAGTGGAGGAAACGTGTATGACTTTGTTAAGAGCTCATAAATCATGAGACTATGTCTCTCTTACTCCCTCTAAGGGCCTTTGAAAGATTGAGAACTTTGTTAGCCAGTACAGTATCATGAGCCACATGTAGCTATTGAGTATTTGAAACATAGCAAATCTGAATTGGGGTGTTCTGGAAGATGTACACCAAGTTTCAAAGACTTAATTTGAAGAAAAACAGGATGTTAAAATAGCTTATTAATGATTTTCCTATAGATTGGGGCTATAGATAAGGGCTTTTCCCTTATCTATAAGGGAATTGCACCAGCAAGCTGCAATTTCATGTTGAAATCATATTTTGGGGTATGTTGAGTTACATAAACACATTATTCAGATTAATTTTGCCCGAGGCAAGCCTAAGCAAGAGTGGGACCCTGACTCTAAAAATAGCTGGGTGTTGTGGCGGGCACCTGTAGTCCTAGCTACTTGGGAGGCTGAGGCAAGAGAATTGCTTGAGTCCAAGACTTTGAGGTTGCTGTGAGCTATGAGGCCACAGCAATTTACCAAGAGCAACAAAATGAGACTTCGTCTCAAAAAATAAACTAATAAAAATAAAAATGCTATTGGCCAGGTGTGGTGTCTCACGCCTATAATCCTAGCACTCTCGGAGGCCAAGGCAGGTGGATTTCTTGAGTTCAGGAATTCAAGACCAGCCTAAGTAAGGGTAAGATCCTGTCTCTACCAAAAATAGAAAAACTAGCCTGGCACTGTGGCAGGCACTTGTAGTGCCAGCTACTTGGGAAGCTGAGGCAAAAGGATCGCTTGAGCCCAAGAGTTCGAAGTTACTGTGAGCTACGATGCCACTCTACCCAGGGCGACAGAGTAAGGCTCAGTCTCCAACAAAAACAAAAAAGTTATTAATGTGGCTAGCAGAATATTTAAGGTTATATGTGTGGCTTGTACTATATTTCTATTAGACAGCAATGGTTTAGGATAATACTTGGCAAACAGGTGACAAAGACCTTAGATTGTACAAACACAGGAAAAATATTCATAAGAGCCCATAACAGAAAAAGTCTGTGTTCCCCAAACCCATTTGCATGCCCTTAAGAAGCTATCAAAGACAAAAGACTACCTAAGATTTTTTTTTAAATGGTACCCTTTGGGCAATTGCCTCCAGGCATAAGCACAAGATTAAAACATTAGGCTAAATAAAACATGTCAGAGGTGTAATTAGGACAACAGTAAACAAAATCCCATATTTAAAGACGCCATAAATTTAAAAACTTAAGAACTTTTCTGTGTCAGAAAAATAACCCCCTCCAGCGCCTGCTGCACCTACAGCCAGCCTCCACAAGTTTGCTGCTTCTACTGTCTCTGCAAAAACCAATGTACTCAGCCCTACTATGAAACTAATTTGGGGCTCTCACATGAAAGCTATAACCCAGTTACAACTTAACAGTAGGGGGAAGTAGGAAAGGGGGGGTGGGTAGAGGGAGGGGGATCGGTGGGATCACACCTGTGGTGCATCTTACAGGGGTATTTGTGAAACTTGATAGATGTAGAATGTAAAGGTTTTGGCACAGTAACTGAGATAACGCCGGAAAGGCTATGTTAACCACTGTGATAAAAATGTGTCAAATGGTCTATGAAGCGAGTGTATGATGTCCCATGATCATATCAATGTATACAGTTATGATTTAATAAAAAAAAAAAACAAAGGTGCAGGTAACCCGGTTACAAAAGACAGAGCCAGAGGAGATAGAGATCTGCTTAGAAATGCAAAACACTTCGTCCTCCCTATCTGCACCTTCAAACTTGCTGGAATGTCTCCTCCCTCAAAGATGAAATATTTGAGGGTGGTTTTAACTGTCGGTTGGCTGAGCCAGATGACAAGTAGCTTCTCACAGCCAACTTCTCACGGTGGTGGCAGTGGCTTTTCTGAGGCCCCAGCTGTGACCAGGCCCCTCCCCGCCTCTGCACATTGTCCTTCTCACCAGCAAGCTGCAATTTCATGTTGACTTACCTCAAGCAGACTGCAAGCTCCATCTGGGAAAAGCCCTTATTTTTTCCAGGATTCTAAATCCCTCACCTAGCATCGTATCTGGCTCAATAAATATTTGAACAAACTAGAAAGCATGAAGGAGAATGAAAGTTTCCAATTAATTTCCTTTGTCATATACACAGTGGTACAAAGGTCTCAGTGCAGTAAGTTTTAATCATTTCAAAAATAAAAATGTTATACGTATATTTCTTTTGTACTTATTTTGTGAATTATGAAGAACAAATTTTTAATTTTAATGTTTTGTTTCAGCCCTCTGATTGAAGAGAACACAGAAAATCAAGAAGTAATTTTTTTTCCATTTGATCCCGCAATCCCATCACTAGGCATCTACCCAAAAGAAAAAAAAAATCATTTTATCATAAAAACATTTGCACTAGATCGTTTATCGCAGCTCAATTCACAATCGCCAAGATGTGGAAACAACCTAAGTGCCCACCAACCCTCATGAATGGATTAACAAACTGTGATATATGTATACCATGGAATACTATTCGGACATAAAAGAAGATGGAGACTTTACATCTTTTGTGCTTACCTGGATAGAGTTGAGACACGTTCTTCTCAGTAAAGTATCACAAGAATGGAAAAGCTAGTGTCCAATATACTTAAAACTAACATGAAGCCAGTAGATGATCTAATACATGCTCACATAAGAGAAAAAATTCAATTCAAGTTGGGGGAAAGGGGGAATGAGGGAGGGGAACAGGGAGGGGGATCAATGTGCTCCCACTTAACGGGCACAATGCAACAGTATATGGCACACCTCCTGGGTGCCAGATACAACTACAATAGGGACTTTACCTAACAAATGCACACATTGAAACCTAAGCATTTGTACCCTCATATTAACCTGAAATTTAAAATAAATAAATAAAAGGTAATTTTTGGCCAAAAAAAGATTTTACAAAAAAAGATCATGAGATCATCAGTGCTGATCATCAGTGATACAAAGAACATTAGATATCATCTTGTCAATTTTTTTTTCTGAATTTTACAGATGAGGAACTAAGGACTAGAAGGTTCCATGTTTGAGGCTTAGAGAGATTGAGAGCTAAATAAGACCAGGACTCTGCTTTCTCAAATTACAGTTCACAGGGCCAGGCGCGGTGGCTCATGCCTGTAATCCCAGCACTTGGAAAGCCGAGGCAGGTGGATTGCCTGAGCTCACAGATTCCAGACCAGCCGAAGCCAGAGCAAAACTTTATCTCTAAAAATAGCCGGGCATTGTGGTGGGTGCCTGTAGTCCCAGCTACTTGGGAAGCTAAGGCAAGAGAATCACTTAAGCCCAGGAGTTTGAGGGTGCTGTGAGCTATGACGCCACTGCACTCTACCGAGGTTGACAAAGTGAGACTCTTTCTCAAAAAAAAAAAAATTACAGTTCACAGGAGGGAAGGGAAGACCCAAAGGGGAACTCAGGATGATATAGTGTGGATGTTTGGCCCCTCAAAATCTCATGGTGAAATTTGACGCACAGTGCTGGAGGTGGGGCCCAGTGAGAGGTGTTTACATCTTGAGGGCAGGAGGGATCCCTCATGAAACCTCAGTGCCCTCCCAAGATAATGAATGAGAGCTCTCTTTGTCAGCTCTAGCTCAGCAGAGAGCTGGTGGTTTGAAAGAGCCTGGCAACTCCTCCATTTGTTGCTCCCTCCCTCACCACATGACACACCTGCTCCCCCTACCCCTTCCACCTTGATTGGAAGCTTCAAGCCCACCAATGCCTGCAATATGTTTGTATAATCTACAGAACCATGAGCCAAATAAACCTTTTTTCTTTATAAATTAGCCAGCTCCAGGTATTTCCTTTATAGCAACACAAAACAGACTAAAACTCAAGGAAATCTAAGACCAGCAATGGACTTTCACGCTATTGGGTTGGGGTTCTTTTATTTTTCCACATACCGTATAGTTTCTAGAATAGGCAGAAAAAGTTACACCAGACAGGAACAGATAAGAAAACTTATGTTCAAAACTAGAAAGACAGAAAACACATCAGTGGTTGCCTGGGGCTAGAGGTGGTAGCATGGGCTGACTGAAAATGGGTATGAGGAATCTTTTTGGGGGCGACAGAAATGTTTTAAATTTTTGTAAGTATTAAATTGCACACTTAAAACATGTGGAAATTTATACCCCAATATAGCTTTGCACACTTAAAACATGTGGAAATTTATACCCCAATATAGCTTTTAAAAATAAAAATTAAAAGTCTGTGTAATGTATATTTAGGAATTTATAATTATAGATACTTAGTCATCCAAGTGTTAGACCAACTGTGTTTATGCCCCAAGGAGAGAATACTCCTCATTCAGTGAGGGGAAACTATTTGGGGGAACTTACCCTCTGCCACGAGATATAATCTGATGGGCCTGTCCATCAACATGTCCTGCACTCTTCCAGCTAATGTACAGGACACAGGACCTAACTGTGACTCACAGCAATATGATGAAGACTGGAGATGGCTAGAACAGATACCCCCACCAGGGTTCTCAGAAGTAGAGATCCCCAGAGCTGCTTGGTTGTTATCTTCCCCAGACCTGACCCTCTAGCTTCTCCTTTTATCCCATAAAACACCCTAAAAGCCTTATGATCAATTCCTCTTCCTACCTTAGTTAAGAGAGAGTTGAAACTAGTTACTTGAAACTAGAGAATCCTGGTAAATACACTCATGTATCAACTTTTAAAAAAGTGTACACTCTTCCCTACACATGTCGGCACAAGACAAAGCTCTCATCATCCAATGCCTTCCAATCAGTGTCGGGACTGTGGGCTTTGCGGGCCTGACCTTCTCAGGTCAAAACAGCACATGCTATGGGGATCTCCAAGTACAGCAAAGCTCACATACACACCAGCCATACTTTCCCTTTGATGTCTTCACAAGTACACCACTAAGGGACACCAAACCAACAAGGGGGTAATTTCTAAGGCTTGAATCTGTTAGAAAGTGAACATCTGCCTTCCCAAGGAGGACAGGCTGAGGACATGGAGCCCAATGACAAAGAGTCACTGGGCCTGAACTCTCTCCCTTGGCTGGAGGCAGCACACTTTTGGCCAGATGGCATCTGGCAGGATTCAACAACAGGCTTGGTAGCAGCTCAAAGAGCTGGGCACTGGCAGGGAAAGGGGTAAAAAAATGAATCAAGAAAGAAGAAAAAACACAAAACCAGCTATGCAAGAGGAAAGGAAGACCCATCATTGGCTGCCTCAGGCCCCACTAAGGATGTTCTTGTCAGTGGCTGCTTTCTAGAATAGCCCAAGGAACCTCAGCCTCCCAGACGATCTTTCCTACTTCTTGTCGCCTCTAAGCATCTTTACAGAGGACTTGAGGTATAGGAGAAAGCCCAGAAGGCCTGGGAGTGAATTACAGCTTAGACATTTACCAGCTCTGTGGCATGGGGCAGAAGATCATGCTTGAGTTCATTTTCTTTGTTTTAAAAATCAAGAGATAACGATCCATTAGAAGGATGAGAGGTGATACCTGGAAAACACCTGCAAACATAAACTGCTCCATAAATGACAGCCACTATTCTTTTTTTTTTTTTTTTTTTTTTTGTAGAGACAGAGTCTCACTTTATGGCCCTCGGTAGAGTGCCGTGGCCTCACACAGCTCACAGCAACCTCCAACTCCTGGGCTTAAGCGATTCTCTTGCCTCAGCCTCCCGAGCAGCTGGGACTACAGGCGCCCGCCACAACGCCCGGCTATTTTTTGGTTGCAGTTTGGCCGGGGCCGGGCTCAAACCCGCCACCCTTGGTATATGGGGCCTGGCGCCCCACCGACTGAGCCACAGGCGCCGCCCGACAGCCACTATTCTTATAGACCATTATCACATTGTGCTGTGAGGGCTTCCCAATACATGCCCTCCTTCCCATCCCATGGCATCCCTAAAAAGGCAGATCTTGCCTTCATATGGTGTCTGGCTCATAGTAGGTGCTCAATAAATGTTGGTGATCAAGTGCGTCCATATGACACCAGCAGTGTCCTGAGAAAACATTAACATCAAACCACACCTCAACACAAAAAAATGCAGTTGCAAATGTGAGCCTTGGTGTTTGACTTGATGGCTTGAGAAAGTAGATCAACATGAGTAGTTGGCTACAAATAAGCATGTCTTTCTTCCAAGCCTCTCAAGTGCTATTGTAGTCAGCCTTGATTCCTCTCCCTCCTCTGCCATGACCAATCCTCCCAACAGCAGAAGAGCATTCAGTCAAAGATCAGACACCACGCAAGGCTGGACAGAAAGTCCTCACAAAGCCTGGGGGCCTTGAGTCCCTTACAGCTTGCCTTCTGAGGCCTCTGCCTCACTAGGGCCTGTCCTTGGAACAGAAGCTCATGGAACAAGAACAAAGAGTTATTAAACACTTACTGACTCAAATTAACCCTTACAGCCCTAGAGCTCTTTTAAAAACATGCATTAGACAAACTGGATGAGATTAATTTGGCCAGAAAAAAATAAAACTTTTTTTTTTTTTTTAAGAGATGAGGGTCTCACTGTGTTGCCCAGGCTAGTCTTGAACGCCTGGCCTCAAGGGATTCTCCTGCCTTAGCCTCCCAAAGTGCTGGGATTATAGGCATGAGCCACTGCACTTAGCACAGAAAAAGACTTTTAAATTGCATCTTAGAAAGCCAATTTAATAAAAGGTCAGTTTAGTCAAAATAGTTTAGCCACTTAAAGAAGATATAACCTTTTTTTAAAATTCAAGCAGAAGAGATAAAGAACCTGAATGCTGCTTTACATAAATATCTGACAGTAAATAATAAAATGGCTTGAAGAGAGTAAAGATTTTCCTGACTTCATAACATGAGCCTCATTCTCAGCCTCAAAGGAAACCCAAAGACAGGTGCCTGATTAGGAAGTGATCCCCCTATTTTTCTCACTGAGAAGATCTCAAAGGTTTTGGGCAAACCTAAATATGTAACCTTGAAAACAGAGCAAGATACAGTCAAGTGTCTACTTATACTATGTATTAATTTGCTTACAGATGATGCAAAATAATTAGAAAACCTTGCCACCTCCCCAACACCCTCTCATTTCATAGAACAATTTTATTTGACAGACACACATATGTATGATTGAAACACATTTTGATTATTAATAAGGTATCTAAAGGATTTGCTTAAACTATCTCATTCAAAATAAATTCACAGAGCTCTACGCTACAAGATACTATAAGGACTACAATGGGAAGCAACTCTTGCTTTTCTTGAGGATACTGGAGGGACGAGAGGCCGACTTTATATTTGGACATGTAGGAAAGAAGAAAAGCAAAAGCCTTTCTGATGATTACAGCCTAGCTAAGCTGAATCAGCACTAAGAGGCAGGGACCAAATCAAAAGGAGGGACATTAAAAGCAATTCCACAGAAAAATGTGGTTGGCACAGTGGGTGGTGGACAAGGGCTGAGTCACCACATAGCCTTCTGTTAATAAGAAATGCACTGTCTGGTAAGAGAAAAAGTAGACAGTGAGGAAGGTGACAGCTAACCACAGCAAACCTTCACTGCCTTCCTTGGGCAGATTTAATGTCCCACTTCAGGCTTCATTTATACCCCCAGATAAAGTAAACCTGCTATTGTGAGCCCCAGAAAAGCAGAGGGGATATGTAAAACTGAAGCTTGTGGGCATCTAGAAAGAAAAGTCACATTGCCCAATGCATCTTTCTCCCTCAAGTGATTAGCTGAGTCAGGCACTCAAGAAATGCCTGTTGTTGAGGGGGTAGAAATACACAAGGATAATTTTGACAAGATACTGAGAATCTGAGAAGGTGAGAGCTGAGACAAAAGCACAGGACTAAAAGCAGAACATAACAGCAAAATGACAGCTCTTCAAAGCAGTCAAGAATTTCAAACTGTCATAAGCATAAATTCTTCAAGCTAGCCAACATCTAATCTAGAGGTAACATCTAGCATATTTGCAGCACCATAATGGGTAGGTTATTAGGGAGGGTGGTTTGATGGTTTCAAGGTAAGTTTCACCAACAGCGTTAGATAGTAATTGTGAGTCTATCAACATAGTAACTGCTGTAATCAGGAGGATCACTTGAGCCCAGGAGTTTGAGGTTGCTGTGAGCTATGATGATGCCATGGCACTCTACCCTGAGTGACAGAGTGAGACGCTGTCTCAGATAAATAAATAAATCTTAAAAGCCCAACAGCCCCACACCAAAAGACTTCTAGAAGGATGTTCTAAGAACAACATGTAATTTTTTCAGAAATAATTACATTTAGTCTCTACCATTTTTTACTAAAGGAATGCCAGGTAACCTTGGTAAAAATGGCCAATTCCAGGTCTAGGGCAGGAAATGTGATCAGGCTGGACCATCTAGTCATATCAAGAAAGCAAGGAAACCATCAAAAATGACTTAGGGCCATGTCAAAATAACTCAGAACCAAATGTAAACAGGTGCCCACTGGCCACGAATGGAACAATATGAGTATTGGTAATAATAAGGTCAATGGACTGAAATACGTTAAATAGATTTGACATCTCATATGTTACGTGATAATCTTTCCTAGTGATAAATCTTTAAAAAAAATCACTGGTCACCATTGGAAGATGCTAGGGAACCAACTAACTGTTTCTAAAAACTGGCAAATTAAAAGAAAGAATCAAACACTTGTTCTGCCTTTCAGGGCAAAGAGAATTCAGGATAAGTGGCTGACAAGGAGAAATTTCTCTTTATAGTAGTAGTATGAAGAATAAATGAAGAAGGAATGAAAAACTTAGACAATCAATATTTTGCAACCTCTAATGTAATAAAGAGCCTGGGCAATGGTCACTAATGGCTGCTGACATTACAAAAAGAGAGACAGCCAGGCATCGTAAGCCTTGTGATGAAAGTACGTGTCACCACCAGCAAAGTATTCTAGCCAACAAACTGAACCCAGGACAGATCAAGCCTCTGGATTTAACAACAGTTTATGAAGATATAAGAGGTCCAAAAATATGTTAAATGGTACCCTAAAGATGTAGTCAGCAAAATCCAGACTATAGGACATCCAACAGGCAAATGACTTTGTTTCTTCATCCAAAAAAATAACACAAAGGAAAAAGAAAAGAGATGGTGGAACCTTGATTAAAACAGACCCAACGACAGCCAACCCATTACAGAGTAAATTAGGACTGTCCAAATCCTGATTTAAACAAACACCTTTTAAAATATTTTAACTATCTTTAAAAACTGGATAATTGAACTAGATGTCTGATGATAAGGAAACATTGTTAGTTGTTATAGATGTGTGTGACATTGTCATTATGGCTTTGAAAAGAGTCCTTATCTTTTTACAAAATACATGCTGAAACACTTCCGGATTGTTAAAATGCTCTAAACATGCAAGTAGAAGAATAATGTTCTACACTGAACTGAGAAGATGAAGAGAAAAGTGTTAATGCTGGCGTAACTCTAGCTGGTGTAATCACTGTTTCACAAGTGAGTCAGCTAACCATGCTATCCACAGAAACATGCCTGGAAAGGAAGATGGGGTTTTTAAAGGCAACAAAATATTACCGTGCGCGCGCGCGCGCGTGTGTGTGTGTGTTTCAATACTTGAATTCATTATTAAGGGCACTGAGTATCTATAAATATTTTAAAATAAAGAACTAATCAAAAAGAATCTTTCTTTTCAGTTAGTTCTATAGTTCATTCTCTGTAAGTAATTATAAAATATAAAACAAGCTCAAGGAACCAAAATAGTGAGCATCTCCCTGAAAGAAATGTATTATGGAAGAAACTCCAAGGACTTCATTGGGTTTGCTTTGAAGGTTGGACAATACTTAATCCTAATTCCTTTTTTGAAATAGACTTTCAGCTACTTAAAAAATATAATAAGCAACAAGCACAATCAAAAGTGTGCTCTATTCTGCCTTTAGTAAGTTTCGCCTGTCCCCATTCTACGATGCACCGTAGGCGTTGCCCCACCCATTACCCTCCTTCTACCCTAACCTCCCCCCTCCCTTCCCCTTCCTTGGCCCTTTCCCCGTGGTCTTGTGCTATAGTTGGGTTACAGTCTTCATGTGAAAGCTATAATTTAGCTTCATAGTAGGGCTGAGTACATTGGATACTTTTTCTTCCATTCCTGAGATACTTTGCTAAGAAGAATATGTTGCAGCTCCATCCGTGTAAACATGAAAGAGGTAAAGTCTCCATCTTTCTTTAGGGCTGCATAATATTCCATGGTATACATGTACCACAATTTGCTAGTCCATACAATAACTAAGAAAATGCCATGAAGGTTACGTTGAACAGTTTGATGAGATTATTTCAGATTGTGTATGAAACAGCACATTGTACCCCTTGATTGCACTAATGTACATAGCTATGATTTAACAATAAAAAAAAAAAGTGTGCTCTATTCCATGACGGTGAGCATGGCCCCTGGACATTCTGAGTTTGGATTTCTGTGAACATTCTGAATTTGGATTTCTTGAGATATGTTTTATACAGTATAAGGAAGGCTGTGGTTTGGGTTGTTTAGGTATAAAAGTGATATAGTGATTATGACTTGTGACAGTGCTTATCTTTAAGAAATGCATGCTGAAACATGACAGAAATCTGGTGGATTACCCAGCTAGCCCTGGGCACCCCACCTTCTAAGTACTGGCCCCCTTGCCTGGCCATGGCAAGGCCTCCCCAGGCATCTTCATCTATACCTGTCTGGTATTCACCCAGGGTGTCCAACATTTTTTTTTCTCTGTCACACACTGGAAGAAGAGTTGTCTTGGGCCTCACACTAAATGTACAAACACTAACAAAAGCTGATTGGCATAAAAAATCATAAAAAAATGTGGTATCATTTTCACAATAACTGATACCACAGATACCCTCACAGCAGTAGTCCTTGACCTCTCCCAGGCCTACTGAACCAGAAGATGCAGCATAACAAGATCCCCAGGGAACTCATATGCACAGTATAGTTTGAAAAGTGCTGGCTCCCACACTGGGTTCCTCATCCAAAGGTGTCAGAATCCCCCATGAAGCCTCCACCTTCCTCCTCCCCCGAACTGCGGTCTACAACAGAAAGGGGAGGTCATGTCTAGGTTGAAAATGATCCCCCAGGTGACTCTATGTATGTCTACCACTCTCCTAAATTTCTTCTTCAGAAAGAGGAACATAAGGCTTCATCTGAACAAAAGGTCCAGGGGGCACTTGCACACCTCAGGCCTAATGATGCCCTTCAGACCTGTAAGCCTCCAGGTCTGCACCAAAAAAGCAGCTGCAAGGGGTTCCACAGTCATACTGGGCAGATCACCCTTCCTCATTGTTCTTGGGGATGGAACCACTTAAAATGAAATACCCAAATCCAGAAATTCAACCAGTCCCTTTCCAAGAAAGAAGGAATTCTGAGTCCTTGTCCCAGATCTAATCACATGTGATTATGCCCATGTCCCCCACTAGGCAGAGAGTGTGCCTGCTTCATCTGCCTCTGTAGACCCAGCCCTGGCCTGCTACCTAGCATAGAGTGGGAATTTCTTAAATATTTGCTGAATGAAAATATATTCTTAATATCTAGCTGGCAGGTGCCTTTATCCTCACTGCACCATTTAACTGTAACAATCACTCTGTGGCAGGTTGTATTTTGCCAGGTGGCTGCAGAAACCTCTCCTGCCCCTCTTGCTCTTCAAGAATGTAATCTAGTCACTGACAGGACAAATCTAATCCCCCTCCCTGGGCTTTGCAATCTGGTCAGGCTCATGACCACTTTGACCAAAAGAGTGCAGGAAAGTGACATTACATGACTTCTGAGGCTGTGTTATGCAGTTTCCACCTCACTTGCCAGAATACCCTGAGACAGCCATGCTGTGAGGTAGACAAGTCACACTGAGGTGTACCAGGTGAGATGCCCAGCTTCTGAGTCATCCCAGCCTGGCCTGACTAGTGAGTGACCAAGCCTCCAGATGACTCTAGCCCCCATCTGTCACATCATCCCCACCATCAAGTCCTTTCAGCTGAAGCCTCAGATGCTGCAGAGCTGAGACAAGCCATCCCTACTGTGCCCTGTTCAAATTATTGACCTGAAAAACCTGTGAGCACAATAAAATGGCTTTTTGAAGGTGCTAAGTTTGGAAGCAATTTGTCACACAAGCAATAGTAACTGGAACATGCTCTAAGAGGAGCCTTTTGTTGTTCCCAGTATAGGAAGAATTTGTCCCATTCTGGGGAGCTGATACTATAGCTGCCAGCCAGACTGGATTCAAAGCCTATCTTCCCGCCCTAGCTCCTGCTCATACTTTTGTTTTTTTTTTTTTAAGTCAATAAGGATTTTCTGAGATATATGTTCCAGACACTGTGGCTGCACAGATAAAAACATGAAGATCCCAAAGTGTACACATGAATACAGGCAGTGGACTCAAACCTGAAATGAGGCCAAATGAGGCCTGCTACCCTTGTAAATTCTTGGCTGACATTTTCTCCGACAGAATGGCTCTTTGATCTAGTAAGTGTGTTTTGACAGTCTGGGGGGACAAGGGCACCATGCAGGACAACAGGAAGATGAGTGGGGAGTTCATCCTAGGAGACAAGTCAGGGAAGGATTAAAAGAAGGAGGGAAAGATAATTTTCTCTGATATTGGATAAAAAGAGGATAAAAGGCTATGGACATGAAGATGAAAGTACACAGGGTGTTGACACTTTCTCTTGCATAGGAATCAAGGTCATCTGTTGGTTAGGGACATGTGTGAGAAAAGAATTTGAGAAATTTGAGGAGAAAATGTCTGGAATAAACTTAATGCAAAATGAACTATGAAATTTTCTTTTATATTTGTGTGTGTATGTGTGTGTGCCTGCATTTGTGTTAATTTACAAAAGAAAAAGAAGAGTGTGTGACTAGCCTGAGCAAGAGTGAAACCCTATCTCTACCAAAAACAGAAAAACCAGCCTGGCGTTGTGGTAGGCACCTATAGTCCCAGCTACTTGGGAGGCTGAGGCAAAACCATCACTTAAGCCCAAAAGTTTAAGGTTGTTATGAGCTATGATGATGCCACTACATTCTAGCCAGGGTGACAGAGTGAGACTCGGTCTCAAAATAAAAAAGAGTGTGGGTGAGAAGTAAATGGAAGCACAGATGGATGGTCCTGATGACTATGAGGACCACAGCAGGGCCAGAGACACACAGGGCTTGGGCGCCCCAGGGCTGTGCCCAGGTAGGAGATCGAGGATTCTGAGCTGAGTTCAGTGGCCTCTGACAACCCATCTAGGGGAAGTAGGGAAGTTCAGTGCCTGACAAATGACCAGACAGCAGGACACAGACTAGAATGGGATGGTCAGGAAAGGGGATAGATGCTGGCAGACACCCAACCAACTTCATAGGGCCGGGGTCCAGAGGCTGGAAGCACACCCCATGAGGATGTGCTCAGGGAGATCTGTAAAAGGAAGGAATAGACAATGCAGTGGTCAAGGGTGTGTAGAGGGGTCTCCTCCTCTCTCCTCCTGCAACGTCTCTCATCTACATAACATTCCTCTCCAGAAGTCCCTTCTCAAAAGACTCTCCAGAACATTGTCCCCATGGAACAGGAGACTGCCTGCCCATACAAGTCTCCTGGCATTGGTAGCCTTTGAAGGATCTTGAGGTTAAACTCCTCTTGGAAACGACAGCTATTTCTTCAAAGGTACCTAGAACTAGCACTACATGAAATAAATAAGCTGGATTTAGAAGTCCATGAGAGCAATGTGCTTCGGTGTATGCTAGCGTCCACTTGGCTTCAACCACATAATAGGTCTGGAATGAATACTGATTGCATAAATGAATGTTGCCATTGAAAGATATCATGGGCTTGGGGGAAGTTCCCAGTCTTGATCCTGGAACTCAGAGGCCACTGCAATCTGTTATAGTTTGATATTGACAACCTCACCCAGCTTCCAGCCCCAGCTGCAGTCAATGAGTCCTGGTCCCCATCACCCCATACACTCTTCCCTTGAGGACACATTGTTTCCTCCATCCAGGAAATCTGGTTCCCAGCTCCTTGCACCACAAAATCCCCTCCATCCTCACGTTCTGAGGTCAACTTCAAACTCTTTCTCAGGCCACCCATCATTCCATTCTCAAACTTATTAACTACTACATTGACTAAATCACTTCTACTTTTCATACACTGCCTTGTAACATCTTTTGAATTATTATCTTAGAACAGGACTTAGTGAACTTTCCCTTAAAGAGCAAGACAGTCAATATTTTAGGCTTGGGGGCCACATACATATTCTACTGCAACTACCCAACTCTGCCTTAACAGTGGTAAAGCAGCTGCCAATAATAAGCACAAACAAATGAACATGGCTGTGTTCCAATAATACTTTATTTACAAAAATAATCAGCAGGCCAGATATGGCCTGTAGTTTGCTGATTTCTGTCTTAGATGGTTATTTTAACTCTTCCATTGTCTCTTACATCCTATGTCTTGTCACCTCCAAACAGATTTAAGGCCCTTAAAAGAAGGGATCAGATATTCTTTACCCTTAGCCCCTATCTGGCACAGTGCTACACATGCAAGGAATATATACATTTTTTTGAATAAGCCTGTGAGCATATGTTGAATGTTGTGCCACATATTGCACCTGACCTCCTTTTTGGTCATTTAAGTGTGCACACTGATGGTGCAAACGTTAATTTTAGCAACAAGCATGAATTTCATTAAACTATGTGCCATAAAGTATTTCTTAAAACTTTCCTGGTATGCTCTTTTGCCACATTTTTTTCTTCTAATTGTTTCCACAGATGACCTAACACATTCATTTCACCAGCTACTTAACAGACTAACACATTCCACAAGCTATTTAACATGAGTAGAAGAACTTAGGCTTTCTGCAGATAGAAGTGCCCACTTGGGCATTCAGCAACTACTCTGTCACATGATAGGAGCATGGAGGTGGGGAGAGAGAGAGGGAGAGAAAGAGAGAGAAAAAAAGAGAGAGAGGTTTGCACAGGTAAGAAGAAGGCCTTCAGGGGTAAAAAGGGGGGAGAAAATCTATCACCATGGTTCTGCACAGAAACAGACATGAAACAATTACCTGTAACCAAAATAAAATTAACTTAAGAGTGGGTTAGTGACAGTTGCTGTCATATGCTTCTAGCTTGCTTCTAAATCAATAACTACAACAGAGAGAAGAAAGTAGATATCTTCTAAAGAATTTCAAAAATGCAATAAACTACACACACACCCCCAAAATTTCCTACTTTGGAATATGTTAAATTCATCTCATATAAGGAACTTAAAAAGTAGCTCTTAGGTTCTTTCTGAATGAAACAATAAATGGGTCCCAGAAAGCCCAAGACTTCACTTCTTGTCAGTAGTGACCTTTAGGTCCCCAATTCCTTTTCTCACCTCAAAAGAAGGCAAGAGTAGTCCTGGGCAGTCAACACAGGCAATGGTAGTCAGTTTCAGCCAATTCACCCTTGTACACATTTGAAGATTCAAATAGCTGTAAAGATCTGTTATGGAAAAGAGCATTCTTCATCCTCCCCTATTTCCCTTCCCCAGAGGCAACTACCCGCACCCCTCTCCCTTGATTATTTGGTATTTGCTTCCATATGTCTAAATAATATGCCAGCATTGCTCCACCTTAATGGTTTACTCTTGGGCATTGTTTCCTGCTTTCTCTGCATGGAAGATGAAGTCTCTGTTCTCCTCCCCACCCCCCACCGCTTGCACACTCCCCACTCCCCCCCATATGACTGCATCATTATTTTGGTGGAATAAACTATTCCTATAAGTTGAATTATTTCTTCCCCAAATTCATATGCCTAACCCCCAATATCTCAGAATGTGACCTTATTTGGAAATAAGGTTATTATACATGTTATTCATTAAGATGAGGTCTTTAGGGTAGGCCCTAATCCATTATGACTGGTGTCCTTATAGAAAGGATAAATTTGGACACAGAGACATACAGAAGAGGCAAGACAATGTGAAGAGCCGAGGCGAAAGGCCTGACAGCAATCCTTCTTTCAGCCCTCAGGAGGAAACAAACCCTCTAAACACCTTAACTTCAGACTTCCAGCCTCCCAACCTATGGTACTTTGTTCTGTCAGCCCTAGAAAACTAACACAAGTGTTTACATCATTATGACTACATGAACATTACTGAAACCCTAGCCACACAGTACACTAAGATTATGTTTCTTCCTTGTTGCAAGTTCTTTTCCCCTAGGACTAATACTCGCGTCTTTGTCCCTTTGCTTAGTGAACAATACATTGAAAAATGGCTTCAACTCCAAACTCATCCTCCCTTATCTAAGGGGAGGTTCATGTGTATCAGATGGTCTGTTCATGTTATCCTGTCTTGGAGTCTTCCAACCTGAGGACTGTAGGGGATGCAGTGAAAGTTGGGGTGCCCTAGTCAATTGGCAAGGGGGATTTTAGCCTTGGTGCAAGGTTAAGAGACTGTATTATCTGGAAGCATGGAGAACGACTGGAGGACTGAGAGAAGAAGGGAAGTATGACCATAAATGTGTCTTCTCTGCAGACACCTGCAGCAGAAGGAACCATGGGCAGAGGCTACGGGTGGCAGTGACACTAGTTAGCCAGTAAACCAAACAGAGGGTTGGGAACCTGAGGTGAGGCAGGAAACAGAGACAGAGAGTTTGACCAAGACCACATACCTGAGTTTTTTTTTTGTTTTCTTTTCTTTTCTTTTGGTCTGCATAAATAGATGGAATTCTAGGAAATGTGAGTGCAAGTAAAAATGGCTCTACTTAAAGACAAAATGTCACATTCTCTCCACACTAATACCAACCTTTTCAACAATGGCAACTTTCTTTTCTTTCTTTCTTTTTTTTTTTTTTTTTGTAGAGACAGAGTCTCACTTTACCGCCTTCGGTAGAGTGCCATGATGTCACAGGACTCATAGCAATCTCTAGCTCTTGGGCTTACGCGATTCTCCTGCCTCAGCCTCCCGAGCAGCTGGGACTACAGGCGCCCGCCACAACGCCCGGCTAGTTTTTGGTTGCAGTTCGGCCACGGCTGGGTTTGAACCCGCCACCCTCGGTATATGGGGCCGGCGCCCTACTCACTGAGCCACAGGCGCCACCCGCAACTTTCTTTTTTTAAAAAATGGAGGGAGATGTTTTCTAGATAATCTGAAATAAAGGTCAGAAAAATAAATCAGATAACCAAAGAACTAAAAGAAAATCATATAGTCCGGGCTTTGCTTCAAAAAAAAAAAATCTCCAAAGATACAGACGTTACTCCACCTCTACAGGTTATCTCAGTTAAGAACAAAAGTCCTCAATGATTTGTTATATATTCCATCATCACATTCCACATAGATCTGTGGCAGCTCTCAAGAATTCATGCAGCAAAAGAAAAGTATATGAATAACTAGGATCAGGAAAAATACAGCTAGAAAGTCAAGAGCCAGGGCAAGTCAAGGCATCAGTATGTACAGTATACAACCACCATACAGCAACCTACAGCTTGGTCAAGCCAACTTGGTTTGCATTTCCTGACAGCCAGAACAAAAAAGGAAAAGTGATCATACATGGTCATGGTTTACATTTTCTAACTGGAAAGGGACAAAAACTTAGTAGAGAAATAAAAATAACTGGCAGAAAAGGACTTTGAACATCAGGCTTCATGTAGCACAGTGTTTTCAAGCCAAGGGGGACATAGGTCACAAGAAGTGGGTTTTTTTTTTTAATTGAACAGAATTGAATGGAAGTATCAGTTGTATCAAATATTCGCTATGAAATTAATATTTCAGTCATAAGTAAAGATGGGTATGTGCACCAAGTTGCAATGTAAAATATACTTCTTACTGGGAGATACAGTCACAGAAATTTAAGGAAAAAAACCACCAGAAAGAGATAGTAAGTGGACTTAATTTACAACCTGACCCAAGCCTATTCCTTCCTGCCTGGCTCTGGGGACTACGGGGTAAACTGTCCTTGCTGCAGTGGATCGTGGTCCTGATCTGTCCTTCCACTGGCTCCTAAGCCTTTGACTCTGTCTGTGGGGTTGCTTCACACCTTCTGGGAACTTCCCCCCGCAGTAGCACCTTTGGGTAAGCACAAGAGGTTGGGCTCCCTCTCTCATCCTGGCCCCTCAACCATCTGGCACCCATCTCTGAATCAACCTGCCATCTCCCTGCCCACTCCACCCCAATCTCCTTCTCTTCTGTGAAAGTCTTAGTCAGGATGGGAAAAATGAAATAGTACTTTTCCCTGCCTGTTCTAAACTATATCTTCTCCAGTTTCTCCAAGTTCCCTTGGAAAATGTGAACCATTAGTTATACATTCATGTTCATAGCCAAAATGTACAAATAACCCAAGTGCCGAGAGATATATGGCTAAACAAAGTGTGGTCTATCCATACAATGGGATATTATTCAGCCTTAAAAAGGAACAGACCAGGGATGGGCATGGTGGCTCATACCTATAACCCTAGCATTCTGGGAGGCCGAGGCAAGAGGATCCCTTGAGCTCAGGAGTTTGAGACCAGTCTGAGCAATGGTGAGATCCCATCTCTACTAAAAATAGAAAAATTAGCCAAGTGTCATAGTGAGCACCTATAGTCCCAGCTACTTGGGAAGCTGAGTGAGGTAGAAGGATCACTTGAACCAGGAGTTTAAGGTTGTAATGAGCTAAGCTGACCCAAAGCATTCTAGCCTGGGCAACAGAGTGAGACTCTGTCTCAAGAAATTAAGAAAAAAAAAAAGGAATGGTCCAGGCACAGTGGTACATGTCTATAATCCTAGCTACTCAGGAAGCTTGGGTAGGAGGATCACATGAGCCCAGGAATTCAAGGCTGTAGTATATTATGATTGCACAGGAATAAAATTATTGCACTCCAGCCTGGGCAACACACCAAGACCCCATCTCGAAAGAAATAAAAGAAAAGAAAGAAGAGAAGAGAAGAAAGGGAAGAGAAGAGAAGAGAAGAGAAGAGAAGAGAAGAGAAGAGAAGAGAAGAGAAGAGAAGAGAAAAGTTACGACATAGACAAACCTCAAAAGCTAAGTCAAAAAAAAGCCAGAAACCTCTTATATGAGGTTCCTAGAACAGATAAAATCATAGAGACATAAAGTAAAATGGTGGTCACAGGGGCAGGAGTGAGGAGGAAAGGGGAATTATTGTTTAATGGGTAGGGAGTTATGTTTAATGGGTACAGAGTTTTTGTTTGGGATGATGAAAAAGGTCCCAAAAGAATGGTTATACAACCTTGTGAATATACTTGATACCAGTGAATAGTACACCAAACATGCACAGTTAAAATAGTATGTTTTATGTTATATATATTTTATCACAATTAAAAAGGCATAATCCTCCGGCAGCACTTGTGGCTCAGTGGGTAGGGCACCGGCCCCTTATACCGAGGGTGGCGGGTTCGAACTCAGCCCAAACTGCAAAAAAATAGCTGGGCATTGTGGCAGGTGCCTGTGGTCCCAGCTACTCGGGAGGCTGAGGCAAAAGAATTGCCTAAGCCCAGGAGTTGGAGGTTGCTGTGAGCTGAGATGCCACAGCACTCTACCAAGGGCGATAAAGTGAGACTCTGTCCCTACCAAAAAAAAAAAAATGGCATAATCCTCATTCCAATCATGAGAAACCCCAATTTGAGGGATATTCAACAAAATAACTGATCAATACCCTTCAAAATTATCAATGTCATAAAAGACAAGGAAAGATGAAGGAAGTATTACCGACTGCAGGAGACTAAGGAGAAATAACAACTAGATGAAATGTGGGATCTTGACTAGGATCCTAGAACAACAAAAAAAAAGAAGATCTTAGTGGAAAAACTGATGAAATTAAATAAGATCTTTAGTATAGTAAATAGCATTCTGCCAATCCTCGTTTCTTGATTCTAATAATAATACTATGATTATGTAAGATGTTAACATTAGGGGAAGCTAGGTGAGGGATACATGGCAACTATCATTTTGCATTATTTTCCCTAAGTCCAAAATTTGTTCAAAATAAAAAGTGAAAAATAGAAATATCAATCCCTGCTAAAAAAAAATTAGACAGTGCAATATATAAATATGTATTGGTAGTCAGTTCACATTTGAAATACCCAAATCAGAAAATAACACTCCAGAGATGGTGGGTCAGCATTTGAAGGACTAAACAGAGTCCATGTGCTCTAGAGCTGGTTAATGAGCATCATGAAAATTAGCAATGGCTCCCTGCTCAAATGATTGGATGAAAATATTGTGCTGCCACCTGAACCTTTGCAATAATAACACAGAAGAATCTAGAAAGATCAGCAGCTTCCCCATTTCAAAGAGGGGGCCTAGGACTCCATTAGGGCCCATGGACAACCATGAAAGGAAGGCCCTGTCCCCACCCTGGGGGTTAGCAGAATCCTGCATTGAATGCCTCTTTCCTGAAAGGGACTTGGCCAGAGAGCTGCAGCTTTGCCAAACTTACAGAACAGACTGCTGGACTCTTTCAGTGCCTGATTGCTAACAAGTGTCTGAATGAGTGGCTGACATGGGTCTGAGACTTGCTCTCCCTGTAACGTACCTCCCAGTCACCGGACGGTGGGAAAGTATGCACAAGGCTCCCACCTACTATTTTCCAAAAGAACTTGACAAATCTTCAAATCCCAAACAAGTTTAGGTCAGCACACAATGGACTGTTAGGATTCCTGAGAATGCGTTTAAGGTTCTGTGAGCATGTGCCAAACTGCTTTACATTCCCCAGAGCAGAGCCCTCTTGGGACAAGGTCACCAGCTGGGCTGCTGCAAAATTCAGAGAGAGCTGTTTGGGCAGTGACATGCCCCACCCCCAGGACACCAAGTGGCCACACTGAACCCCTGAGGCATTAAGTGGATGTCCACACAGTGACCAAACACATTTATTTAGCTCAGAATCTAAATTCACTCAAAAGTGAATCAATCACAAAGCACATTAACAAAAAAGCCCATGCTTTCCTTTTCTTTGGGGCCAGAAGTAATCAACCCCATCTTCTATTTTCTTTCTCCCAAGGGGCAGACTCATCTGTCATTTCCTGTCCTCATCCCCCTGCTTCCTCATTCCTCTCTCACTGGCCAGCCCAGCTGCTACCAGTCCTCCTGACTCCCTGCTCCCCTTCAAAGCCATACCTGACTCCAGCAGCCCCTACTAAAAGTCCCAGCTGGGATCACCAAAACTCCAGGGCCACCCTACACAGAAACAAGGTACCTGACAAACTTCACAGCCCACTGGTCTGAAAGAAACTTCCTTCTTGACTTTCTGAAACTCTTCAAACATGGATGCTATCCTCTACACAAGCTGCCACCAAAATGACTGCTACTTTGGCCCTACCCACTGTGGAGATTTAGAACAACAAAGTCCCTGAGGTGGTCATCAGAATAATGTCGCCTCCCCCAAGATGCCCATGTCCTAATCCCAGGAACCTGTGAATACCTGGCAAGGCGGCATTAAAGTTGCAGGTGGAATCAAGGTTGCTAATCAGCTGACCTTCCAACAGGAAGAGCAGCCTGGATTATCCAGGTGGGCCCAATATAACCACAGGGCCCTTAAAATTCTAAGGGGTGGGAGGCAGGAAAGAAGGTCAGAGTGACTCCATGTGAGAGGGACTCCACCAACTGTTGCAGACTTTGAGGTTGGAGGAAAGGGCCACAAGCCAAGCAACGTGGGCAGTCTTTAGAAGGTAGAAAAGGCAAGGGAATGGGATTTTCCCCAGTTTCCAGAAGAAACACAGCGCTATCAACACCTTGATTTTAGTCCAGTGAGACCAACATCAGACTTCTGACCTACTGAACTGTAAGACAATAAATTTGAGTTGTTTGAAACCACACATTTCATGGTAATTTGCTAGGGCAGCAAAAGGTATACCAAATATACCTGATATCAAATACCATAGTAGCATCTTTTGGGCCCCATGAATAAATGATTTTCACTGAAGTCAAATTATGCCAGTGGTTCTCAACCTTCCTAATGCCACGACCCTTTAATACAGTTCTTCATGTTGTGGTGACCCCAATCATAAAATTATTTTCGTTACTACTTCATGGTTGGGGGTCACCACAACATGAGGAACTGTATTAAAGGGTCGCGGCATTAGGAAGGTTGAGAATCAATGATCTATGAAAAGCCCACAGCACTTTTGAATCACTTCCCTTGAAGGCCAGCTCCATTCCCTTAGCACTTATTTCCAAAAAACCAATGCCCAAGGACTGAAGACACACTGTGGTTTTGTGTCACAGGGCAAGTGCTAAATAGAACACTTTGCCTGTGTCATTTTTATGAGGTACCTGCTTGACACAGATCTTGAAAAAGAAAACCCACTCAGAGTTATTTCTGTAACTGAAGGTGGGCAAGAATGGGGATAGTAAAATGAGACTATTACTTATGAAATGAGCAATGGTAGTTTAGCCTATTCTAATTTATTTAATGCATCAGTTTGCAACTAAGTATGGTGATCATAATTTCCATTTTATAACACCCAAAGCCCACAGTGCACGGGTCTGAGCCTTGGTGTTGTTCTTCAATGGCCTCAAAGCTGTTTTTTGCCAGTCTGTTCTTCTGGTCATTTGTTTGGCTAGTGTCATAAACTCAGAGCCAAAATTCACTCTTTGTGATGTACTTTTCCTGTGGTGAGTGCCCTGAGCCCACAGTGAAACAGAATCCTTCTTAACAGAGGGTAGGGGTGGGGAAGGGTGGCCACCTGAAGATCAATACCCACTCTGTCAACACATTTAGATTCTCCTTCCAAAGAGCTGGAAGTGAAGGTTCAAACTCTAACAGTGTCCAACTGGGAAAGGTCTTGCTCAGTGATTCTTACTGCCCAGACCTGCAGGTGGTTAGGGGTAACAAAGACTGGCCTAAAAATAAAGAGTAATGATTTCCAACGCCAGAACAGCAGACCCATTTAAGCTCTATTTTTAGCACGTCTTGGTTACCTGTGAAGCAGCATATGGCTCCCAAAATTCTCCAAAGCACAAAAGCATTAAAAGATTGTGGTGCCTGTGATAAATGGGCTAGTCCCCAAATGAGTATACACGCACTGACCAAAGCAGACAGCCAACACCCCAATTGACCCAACAGGCTTTCAAAGGGACCTGCCATTATGCTGCAATCTCTTAGCCATTAGCAACGGTTCAAATATAAAGCCAGATGATGGAGGAGCCTCCACTACCAATTTCTGATATTGAAGACTTTATGTTTTTAACAGGAGGGCATTTTCTAAGCAATTACTCCCTAGGTAGAAAGAAAAATATCCTGAATCAAAACACCAGGGACTGTTTAAGGCTAAAGTTAAAGTACAGCAAGAGGAAAAAACGAAGAAAAACATCTCGCGTTGCCGTGTGTATGGAGGGCCAGCGACACTTCCCTAAAATGCAGGATGAGAAGCCTGCAGAAATGAGCATTCTGGCTCCCTTATCTCAAATCCACTGTGCTCAACCCAGGGCTCCAAAATGTGCTTCATTATGTCACACCCAAGAGGAAGTGTGGCAAGCCTGAAAGCTGACCACAACTAAGAAAGATAAAGGAGATTTCATCTGTAGTAGAGCTGCGGCAAGGAACTTTGGAGAGGACAGTAAAACAAGCTAGCCTCCAGCTGCCCTAATGACAGTGCACGTGCTCTACATGGGGCCAAGCATCCATTGGCCTATCCTTGGCCAGTTTGATACAAAGAAAATTTCTGCTAATGCCTAATCAAGGGCCACAGGAAGATTCTTGCACATATAGTAGAAGTGGCCCAGGCACAAATACTATCATGCTGCCAAAATTCTCCAATGGATGGTGTCACCCATAATTTTGCCTATTTTTTTAAGGCTCCCAAGAAGGAAATATCAATTTTGGCCTGGTTTGTGGAAATTAAGCTCTGGTTTTTCGAATCATAGGTTGTTTTCACTCATTTAACAAATATTTCTCTTTTTGTTGTCCATTCTAGCTGAGATGTCATGTCAGATGTGGTGATACTGGTAAGACAAGAAGTCCAAGGTCTTGGGGCGGTGCCTGTGGCTCAAAGGAGTAGGGCACTGGCCCCATATGCCAAAGGTGGCGGGTTCAAACCCAGACCTGGACAAAAACTGCAAAAAATAATAATAATAATAAATTAATTAATTAAATTAAAAAAAAGAAGTCCAAGGTCTTCTCCTTGGCACGAGGGGAGCTGGTGCTCACAGAATATAATTCTTGGGATCCTCTCAGTCCCTGGTGGGGCTTCCTAAACCATTACAAGTTCCTTCTCCTTACAAGTTCCTTCTCCTTAAGCCATGACCTTTCTCCTGTGCTTCAGGAAGCATCCAAGTTGGAGGGAGAGGAAAGGGAGGAGGGAATTATGTCTGGCTACAACAAATCGGATTTCCTTGCATTTTCCAGCAGACCCAGTAAAGCAAAGATAAATAAGATGTCTCACAATCCCTCCTCAAAAATAAATAACTTATCCCCAACTGGTGATTTCTTCCTGTTTATAACCATAAACCCCAGGAAAGTGAAATTGCAACTGCAGCATGCACGAATTATTTTAGTCAGACATGCTATTCTCTCCCACCTCCTAAGCAAGAATTCATCAACTCCAGGCTAAGAGCCAAGATTTCTCAAGATAGGGCCAAGGACCCCACAGAGGGTGGGAAGGAAGAGACTAGGCAGACACTTAGCAGAGCTGAGGGAAGCAACTAGAAAAGCAAAAGATGGCCCTGCTTAGAGCCCATGAGGACAGATGAATCTTGCTGGCTACTCCAGCCTCCTGAGTCACCACCATGGAAAGTTTCTCCGAACTTATGTGCAAAATCGAGTGCACCTATGATTGACTCAGCCCTCCCTCCACTGTTATCAGAAAGAAGCAATTAATGGCAGAATAAAAACTAAAGACAACTTCTAAATCAAGCTGCCTAAAGGAGTAGGGACCTGAGACCACCTCCCAAAGTCCCCATCTCCAAATTACACCAAGCTGGGAATTAGGACTTCAACATAGGAATGAATAGGGGGAAGTAAGACACAAACATTCAGTCCACAGCATGTACCCCCCCCCAAAAAAAAAACTCTCCCTCTCACACACACACAAAACAGGTGAATACACCAACTGGAGGGCAAAAGGGTATTAATTAGAAAGAGAAATACATGTAATGGAATCTGACTAGTACCCACTAAATCTATTAACATTTTTTAAAAGGAAAAAAAGTAAGTTTGATTAGTTTACCAACTGTGTGCATTAAATGTACGGAGAGGCCTTCTTCATACGTGTGAGAACTCTGGTTATGGTGTGCTAATAAGGGCTTTTGTCCCTATTTATTTTTAACACCTCTGAACCCCTACTATGTGCCAGGACCTTAATATACACTGTGTTGTTTAATCCTAGGACTAATAGCTGTTCTGTTTCCCTGAGAAAACTACAAATAGGGCGGTAGTTGGAAATGCCCTTTACAACAGGGAGGTGGCAAACAGAGGCTAACAAAGGAATTGTGAGAAAGGATGTAGATATCAAAAATATGATTTGTTCTTCTAGAAGCCATATTCCCAACAAAAAATACATATGATTTCCTTTTTTGATTAGATATTTCAACCCCAAGAATCACAAAGTATCAGCAAACAAAGTTGTCTGCAGCAAGTTCACCAGCTCTGACAGCTTAAAACTTTAAAAAAATATATCCACAGCCTTGGCACGGCACCCATAGCTCAGTGGTTAGGGCACTGGCCACATACACCAGGGCTGGCGGGTTCAAACATGGCCCAGGCCTGCTAAACAACAATGACAACTACAAAAAAAAAAAATAGCTGAGCATTGTGGCAGGCACCTGTAGTCCCAGCTACTTGGGAGGGTGAGGCAAGAGAATTGCTTAAGCCCAAGAGTTTGAGGTTGCTGTAAGCTGTGACACTATGGCACTCTACTGAGGGCAGCATAGTGAGACTCTGCCTCAAAAAATATATATATTCATAGCCATAAGATTGGCAAAACTACAATCATATGCTACAGCAGAAAATGATGGTTCTCTCTAGTAGCCATTATCCATTATCCCCTTCCTCTTTTTAGGAGTGCAGGTGCTCCTTGACTTATGATGGGGCTATGTGTAGATAAACCCATCCTAAATCAAAACTATTATAAGTCGAGAGTGCATTTTCAGCTTAGGATATTTTCAATTTACAATCAGTTTATCTGGATACAACCCTGTCATTAAGTCAAGGAGCATACTGCACAAGTATTACTTTTACATCATGGTAAGAATGAATCATCATAAATCAGAGACCATCTATAGAATCCTTTCTTTTCCCCATGGTAAATAGAATAATGGCTCCCCCCAAATATGTCCATATCCTAATTCCCAGAATCTGTGAAAATGTTACCTAATATGGCAAAAGGGACTTTGCAGATTTAAGTTAAGGATCTTGAGATGGGGGACAATATCCTGGATTAACTGGTAAGCCCCGTGTAATAACAGGGGTCTTTAAAAGATGAAAGAGCCAGAAAAGGAAATGTTTTGAAGGAAGCCAGAGTCAGGGTGACATGAGGCAGAGGCTAGAAACTAAGGAATGGAGGCAGCCTCTAGAAATCTGGAAAAGATAAGAAGAGGAATCCCCCTTCCCTAGAGTCTCCAGAAGGTTTTCAACCCCTCCAACCCATTTTGGACTTCTAACCTCCCAAACTATAAGATAATAAATTTGTGCTGTTTGCAGCCATTACATTTGCAGTAATTTGTTACGGCAGGAATAGAAAAAAAATACTCCCCTGCCCCAGTTTTGCTGGGCATAAGGTTGCCTAGCTGGAGATTATGTTTCTCCAGACTCCCCTGTGGCTGGTGTGAGACTGTAGCTAAATTCTTAGCAATGCAGTGTAGGCAGAAGTGATATGAGCTGTTTCCAGGTCACATCCTCAACAAAGGGAAGCCATTTCCCCTCACGCTACCTGTCATGGGCTGGAAGGTAGACATAGTGCTGGCGAGACAACTCCAGCCATACCAACCTGAGAGAAAAAACCTTGTCCCCAACGACCTTGAAGAACAAACTAATTCTCCCACCCTGCCCAGTCCAGTGGTCAGCAGGCAAGTAGCCTGAGAGGAAGCAGATAGCTAGGCTATCTTGAGCTCTGTGACAGCAGTTAAGCCTCTACCCTAGTACATCAGGGATACCAAGTACTGTTGGAAACAGGGAGCAGCAGAAATGTTTATACTCTGGGAACACACATTTTGAAAATCAATTTAGGCATTCACTTATAAAGCTGAATATTCATATACTCTCTCCTTCTACGAATATGCTAGCTTCTTCATTCATTAGTTTGTTCACTCATTCATTCATTTGCTGGGAATACGTACATACATCCTGGTAAAACACTTTGGAAATCTAGCAACCTAAAACCAGCAAAACCACCCCTTGCTATATACCTTTAAAAATATATATTTCACACATGCACCAGAGACATTTATTAGAATGGTGGTAGGAAATCTGTTCAAAATTGGAAGCAACGCAAAAGTCCATCACTACGAGAAAGGGTAAATACATAGCAGCATATTCAAACAATGGAACACCAGACAGGAAAATTAATGAACTGCAAATTAGAGACAACAGGCAAGTCACAAGTCTCTGTGCCATTTTGATCCCAGTTTCAAAAAAGTAAAAACAAGCAAAACCAGACAATATGTTTTTAAGAGATACATATGGAAATGATAAAACCATTTCTTAGAAAAGCAGGGAAAGATGATTTTTTTAAAAAGGACGTATGGTGGTTGTTTCCTACAGGGAACAGACAGGGAGGGGATGGAGCCAGAGCACACGGTGTTTTTGTTCTTACATGAAGCAATGGGTTCACAACTACATGTTTCATAACGATGCTTGATGCCGTAAAAATGACATTAAGCTTCCTATCAGCATTCAGAACTGCCTTTAATGCCTAACACCACATGAAAAGACCTCAGATAGAACTGCAGAAAGGAAGGATTCTCACTGGGTTTGAAGACAGGAAAGAGATGAGAGAAGCAAGTGAACACAAAGGACTGCACTGCAAGCAGGCAGTGTGTGCCCTGTCACATTGCCAAGCAACAACTTCATTTCCAAAGCATGCCATCATGTCTCCTATTAGTGTTGATTTGAACTTTAGTGGGTTAATTTATACTTAATTTGTGAATTCATTTCAGGTTTATACTTGCAAATGAGCTAAAAGCAAAAGTAGCTTATATCCAGCTAAGTGCCTGTATTTTCAAGTAGCATTATTATTTAAAAGCTTAAAGCAATTAAAAATGAAGTTCTGACACATGCTACAACATGGATGAACCTGAAAGACATTATGCTGAGTGAAATAAGCCAGACACAGAAGACCACAAATGATATGATTCCTCCTACATGAGATACCAAAATCAGAAAGACAAAGTAGAATGGTAGTTGCCATGCATTGGGAAGGAGTTTCATTTGCAGGGAAGATGAAAAAGTTCTAGAGATGCTTGGCTGTGATGTGAATATACTTAACACCACCAAACTGTACACTTGAAAATGGTTAAAATGGTAAATGTTATGCTAACCTAACAAACATTTTTAAAAGTTTAAGGCAAAGCAGGGATTCTTGGGAATTTTATTATTATTATTAAATCATAGCTGTGTACATTAATGCGATCATGGGGCACCATACACTGGTTTTATAGACCGTTTGACACATTTTCATCACACTGGTTAACATAGCCTTCCTGGCATTTTCTTAGTTATTGTGTTAAGACATTTATATTCTACATTTACTAAGTTTCACATCTACCCTTGTAAGATGCACCACAGGTGTAATCCCACCAATCACCCTCCCTCTGCCCATCCTCCTCCCTCCCTCCCCTCCCTCTCCCCCTTCCCCACATTCTTAGGTTATAACTGGGTTATAGCTTTCCTTTTTTTTTTTTATTAAACCATAGCTGTGTACATTAATGCAATCATGGGGTACCATACACTGGTTTTATAGACCGTTTGACACATTTTCATCACACTGGTTAACATAGCCTTCCTGGCACTTTCTTAGTTACTGTGTTAAGACATTTACATCCTACATTTACTAAGTTTCACATATACCCCTGTAAGATGCACTGCAGGTGTAATCCAACTAATCACCTTGCCTTCGCCCACCTCCACCCTCCCTCCCCTCCCTTTCCCCCATCACCCTATTCTTGGGTTATAACTGGGTTATAGCTTTCATGTGAAAGCCATAAATTAGTTTCATAGTAGGGCTGAGTACATTGGATAATTTTTCTTCCATTATTGAGATACTTTACTAAGAAGAGTATGTTCCAGCTCCATCCATGTAAACATGAAAGAAGTAAAGTCTCTGACTTTCTTCAAGGCTGCATAATATTCCATGGTGTACATATACCACAATTTATTAATCCATTCGTGGATCGATGGGCACTTGGGCTTTTTCCATGACTTAGCAATTATGAATTGGGCTGCTAATTCTGGTACAAATATCTTTGTTATAATGTGATTTTTCGTCTTCTGGGAATATACCCAGTAGGGAAATTATAGGATTGAATGTCAGATCTATTTTTAGAACTCTAAGTGTTCTCCAAATATCTTTCCAAAAGGAATATATTAATTTGCATTCCCACCAGCAGTGTAGAAGTGTTCCCTTTTCTCCACATCCAGGCCAACATCTCTGGTCTTGGGATTTAGTGATATGGGCTAATCTTACTGGAGTTAGATGATATCTCAAAGTAGTTTTGATTTGCATTTCTCTGATGATTAAAGATGATGAGCATTTTTTCATATGTCTTTAGGCCGTGCGCTTGTCTTCTTCAGAGAAGTTTCTCTTCAAGTCCCTTGCCCAGCCTGCGATGGGATCACTTGTTCTTTTCTTGCTTATACGTTTGAGTTCTCTGTGGATTCTGGTTATTAAACCTTTGTCAGAGACATAACCTACAAATATCTTCTCCCATTCTGAGGGCTGTTTGCTTGCTTTACTTACTGTGTTCTTGGCTGTGCAGAAGCTTTTTCCTTTGATCAGGTCTCAGTGGTGTATTTTTGAAGCGGCTTCAATTGCCCTGGGGGTCCTCCTCATAAAATAGTCACCCAGACCGATTTCTTCAAGGGTTTTCCCTGCACTCTCTTCTAGTATTTTTATAGTTTTATGTCTTAAGTTTAAATCTTTAATCCAGTGAGAGTCTATCTTAGTTAATGGTGAAAGGTGTGGGTCCAGTTTCAGTCTTCTACAGGTTGCCAACCAGTTCACCCAGCACCATTTGTTAAATAGGGAATCTTTTCCCCACTGAATGTTTTTAATTGGCTTGTCAAAGATCAAATAACGGTAAGTAGCTGGATTCATCTCTTGGTTCTCTATTCTGTTCCAGACATCTACTTCTCTGTTTTTGTGCCAGTACCATGCTGTTTTGATCACTATCAACTTATACTATAGTCTGAGGTCTGGTAGCGTGATTCCTCCTGCTTTGTTTTTATTTCTGAGTAATGTCTTGGCTATTCGAGGTTTTTTCTGATTCCATATAAAATGAAGTATTATTTTTTTCAAGATCTTTAAAGTATGACAGTGGAGCTTTAATAGGGATTGCATTAAAATTGTATATTGCTTTGGGTAGTATGGACATTTTATCGATGTTGATTCTTTCCAGCCATGAGCATGGTATGTTTTTCCATTTGTTAACATTTTCAGCTATTTCTCTTCTTAGAGTTTCATAGTTCTCTCTCTCTCTCTCTTTCTCTCTGTCTCTCTCTCTCTCTCTCTCTCTCATAGTTCTCTCAGCCTGATCTGAGTGGAAATGATTTCAATTTAACTCCATTCAATACGATATTGGCTGTGGGTTTACTGTAGATGGCCTCTATCAGTTTAAGAAATGTCCCTTCTATACCCATTTTCTTAAGTGTCTGATCATGAAAGAATGCTGAATATTATCAAAAGCTTTTCCTGCATCAATTGAGAGAATCATATGGTCTTTGTTTTTTAATTTGTTATGTGCTGCATTATACTTATACATTTACGTATATTGAACCAGCCTTGAGACCCTGGGATAAAACCGACTTGGTCATGATGTGTTGCTGGATTCTGTTTGTTAGGATCTTGTTGAATATTTTTGCATCTATATTCATTAGTGATATTGGTCTATAATTTTCTTTTCTTGTTGGGTGTTTTCCTGGTTTGGGGATCAGGGTGATGTTTGCTTCATAGAACATGTTGGGTAGTCTTCCTTCTTTTTCTACATTTTGGAACAGGTTGAGTAATATAGGTACTAGTTCCTCTTTAAAGGTTTGGTAGAATTCAGACGTGAAGCCATCTGGTCCCGGGCTTTTCTTTTTATTGAGATTTTGTATGGTTGATACTATTTCCGAACTTGATATGGGCCTGTTCAACATTTCCACTTGATTGTGGCTAAGTCTTGGAGGGTGACATGCTTCCAACTATTGGTCAATTTCCTTCAGATTTTCATATTTCTGAGAATAAAGTTTCTTGTAATATTCCTTAAGGATTTTTTGAATTTCTGAGGAGTCTGTTGTTATTTCGTCTTTGTTGTTTCTGATTGATGAGATTAGAGATTTTACTCTTTTTTTCAAGGTTAGGTTAGCCAAAGGTTTATCTATTTTATTGACCTTTTAAAAAAAACAAATTTTTGATTTATTGATCTGTTCTATAATTCTTTTGTTTTCAATTTCATTTAATTCTGCTCTAATTTTGGTTATTTATTTCCTTCTACTGGGTTTGGGATTGGAATGTTCTTCCTTTTCCAGTTGCATGAGATGTCCCACTAAGTTGTTAACTTCCTCTCTTTCCGTTCTCTTAAAGAAGGCTTGCAGTGCTATAAATTTCCCTCTTAGGACTGCTTTGCAGTATCCCAGAGGTTCTGATAATTCGTGTCTTCATTGTCGTTTTGTTCCAAGAATTTAGCAATTTCCTTCTTCATCTCATCTCTGACCCAGCTATCATTCAGCATAAGGTTATTTAACTTCCATGTTTTTGTATGAATATGCAGATTCCTGTTGTTACTGAGTTCAACATTTATTCCATGGTGGTCTGAGAAGATGCAAGGAATAATTTCTATTCCTTTAAATTTACTGAGGTTAGACTTGTGACCTAAGATGTGATCAATTTTGGAGTATGTTCCGTGGGCTGATGAGAAGTATGTGTATTCAGTTTTGTTGGGATGAAATGTTCTGTAGATGTCTGCTAAATCCAAATGTTGGATGGTTAGGTTTAAATCTAAAATTTCTTTGCTCAGCTTCTTGCTGGAGGATCGATCCAACACTGCCAAAGGAGTGTTGAAATCTCCGACTATTATGGAGCTGGAGGAAATCAAGTTGCACATGTCTGTTAGAGTTTCTCTTATAAACTGAGGTGCATTCTGGTTGGGTGCATAAATATTAATAATTGAAATCTCATCATATTGAGTATTACGCTTAACAAATATGAAGTGACCATTCTTATCCTTCCTCACTTTTGTTGGTTTAAAGCCTATTGTGTCTGCAAATAAAATTGCAACACCTGCTTTTTTCTGATTACCATTTGCCTGAAATATGGACAACCATCCTTTCACCCTGAGTCTATATTTATCTTTTAAGGTAAGATGTGATTCTTGTATGTAGCAAATATCTGGCCTGAGTTTTTGTATCCAGTCAGCTAACCTGTGCCTCTTTAGAGGACAGTTTAAGCTGTTCACATTAATGGAGAATATTGATAAGTCTGGTAAAATTTTGGGTATCGAGTGTTCGAAAGTCCAGTGGACATTTTTAATCCTTTTGCCACTGTGGAAGTTGGAATTTGCTCAAAAGTTTCTGAGTGAGTTTACTTTTGTGGTAGAGGATTGAGCTGGTCATTATGGAGGACAGGTCTGAGAATATCCTGAAGAGCTGGTTTGGTTATGGCAAATTTCTTCAACATATGAATGTCATTAAAGTATTTAATCTCTCCATCATAAATGAAACTCAGTTTAGCTGGATACAGGATCCGGGGTTGAAAGTTATTTTGTTTTAGGAGATTAAAAGTCATGACCACCCTCTTTTGGCTTGAAAAGTTTCAGCAGAGAGATCTGTAGTCAATCTAATATTCTTCCCTTTGTAGGTAATGGATTTCTTATGTCTGGCTGCTTTCAGAATTTTCTCCTTCATATTAACTTTAGTGAAGTTAATTATGATATGCCTGGGGGATGTCTTATTCATATTGAGTCATTCTGGGGTTCTGAAACTGTCTGCTATCTGAATTTCAGAATCTCTTGGCATGTCTGGAAAATTCTCTTTCATAATTTCATGGAGAAGGGCCTCTGTGCCTTGCGAGGCCACTTCATCACTTTCAGGGATTCCAATGAGGTGGATATTAGCCTTCTTTGAATTATCCCAGAGCTCTCTAAGAGAATGATCCATTTTTGCTCTCCATTTCTCTTCCTCTTTGAGAGTTTGGGAGCGTTCAAAAGCTTTGTCTTCAGTGTCAGAAATCCTCTCTTCTGCTTGCTCCACTCTGTTACTGAGGGATTCTACTGTATTTTTCAGATCTTTGAGGGCTGCAAATTCTTGCTTCAGTGCATCAAAATCTTCGATGGTTTTGTCTTTAAATTTGTTAAATTCTCGTGACAACTTTTGAATGTCTCCTCGAAATTCTATTTCTGGCTTTTGAATTGTTCCTCAAATTTCTAATTCCAAAATTTCCTCCATTCCATTAATCTTGTTTGCAATGCAAATTCTGAATTTGATTTCTGACATCTTGGCCAGCTGTTTATGAATGGGATCTTCAGTTACATCTGCCATATCTTTCCTTGGAGGGGTTGATCTATTCTGGTTATTCATCTTACCAGAGTTTTTCCACTGATTCTGCCCCATGACTATTTTACACCATTTGAATTTTCTCCTGGAGGTTTGTTGAGGACCTGTACAGTGCTATGGCCTTAGAAACTGGGGACCTGTTTGGTGTGGTGGGGCTAAGTGGTTCTGTCTTTTTTTCAGCTGGTCTCTGTCCAACCCTAGTGAAACAGTTACTCTGGGTTGAAGTCTCAGCTGTGGAGAAGTACCAGCAATTAAGTCACCCCACCGCCCACAGGCAACAATTGGAAAAGGAAAATCAAACCTTCCTACAACCACACACCCAGGGTACCACTTGAATAGTCCTCAGGAGATTGGCTCAGTTTAAAAGGTCCAAATCAATTGTCTCAGTCAGCACCTGTCTCAGGTGGAAGAGTTTAAAAGGTCTCTGGCAACTGGATCGCAGGGGTCTGATGACAACTCAAATATGACTTGTTCCAGTGCTCCGTGAAGTCGGGAGGACCCACCCAGCAAATAGATTAGTCTGGGAAGGTTGATGGCTCCTTCCCCACCTTGCACCTCTGTCAAACCCAGGCACTGATAGCCCCGCAGGGCTGTGACCCAGTTGCCTCCAGTGAGCAGATACTCCAGGGGTTTGCACCTGCCTGAATCACAAGGAAATCTATATCTGCTCAGCCAGGCTGCTGCACTCTGCCTCTATCCAGCAGGGGGATGTGAGGCCTGACAACCTCGGGCACTTGATGGAGGCTGGGGGGTGTTCACTCAGTTCCAGCCCTGCCCCTGATTGATGTTACTGACAGAACAGAACAGAACAACTTTGCGGGAATTTGTTTCTGTCCCTGCTAAATAATCCCCTGCAGAAGAGAAGCTGTTTTGAGTTCCCAGAACCCGCGCCTCAGGCCCTGTCTTTGCTCCTGCAGGTTTGTGTTAGGTGTCAGTTCTAGCCTCCTGCCTTCCTTTGTCTATAGGCTGATGATGCCCTGAAGGCCGGGTGTGTCTTAGGCTCAGTAAAGAGGTCCTCTGGGTCAGCCCTGCCCTTGGAATTTCCCGGCTCTGCACATGCGTTTTCTAGTCCCCGCACTCCACCAAGACCAGTAACGCCTCAGGCAAACCCTTTACTCACGGGGCCTGGGTTTCAGTCCCAAATCTATTCTGCAGTGGTTGCCAGATGAGAAGATGCCCAGCCTCCTCTGGTTGCCCAGGGAGACAGGGGGTGTGGCTTTGGAATATATGGGGGTGAGCCCTATGGTTGCCAAAAATGGCTGCTGCTTTGTGCCTCGGGGCACCGCCGCTCCGGCGTGGTTCCCTCTCAGCCGATCGTCCTCTCCTCACTCCCGTGCCACAGAATCAGCACTGACGAACTGCAGTCTAGGCCCTGTCCACACCCCTCAAGAAATCACCCAAGAATCTGGACTCCTGGGGGACAGGCCTCCAGACCTCAAAGTGAGAGTGGAGGAAAGTGCTGGGAGCTCAGAATTGCAGGTAGAGAATATATACAGTTTTATGCCTGCCAGGAGAACACAGTGGCACCCTAATAGGGGAGGTAGGTCCAATTTTTAGAGGGTCTCTCCCGTGGAGTGTAGTGGGAGGATCTTTGAACTCTGCTCGTTTGTTTGTGGGGCATTCCGAGCTGTTCTCATGGGGGAGGGGACTCCCGTCCACTTGGTGATGGATTTTGTACTTTTAGTTTGTATCCTTGGGGTCATAGCTCACCTCAGCAGGGTTAATGTGCATTCTTCAACCTTCTCTCTTGGTGCAGCTCTAATCCACCAGGTTTACTAGCTAAATTTCTGTCCTTTAACTCTCCTTCTGGATAGGAGCCTCTGTGAAAAGCTGGCTTCAGTCAGCCATCTTGTCTCCGATGCAACGGGAATTTTTTTTTTTATAAACACAGTCTCACTCTGTCACCCTAGGTAGACTGTCATGGCATCATTACTCACTGCAACCCCAAACTCTTGGTCTTGAGCAACCCTCTTGCCTCAGTTTTTCTATTTTTTAGTACAGATGGTCACAATCTCGCTCTTGCTCAGAGTGGTCTTGAACTCCTGAACTCAGGCAATCCACCTGCCTAAGCCTCCCAGAGTGCTAGGATTATAGGCATGAGCCACTGCACCCAGCCAGGAAAAATTGTCCTTTAAAAAAAAAAATCCTCAGCATTCATTTGAGAAATGCTGTTCTGCTTTGTTTGGCTCTAAACCACCAACAAGGAGGGGAGTTTCAGAGATTGACTAAGGAAATCTGTCTTCTAACTTGATGTGAGTTCCTAAAATGTACACCTTTCCTTCTTTCTGGATAAATAAAACTTGTTCAAACAAATGCACTTTGGTTTAACTGCTTATTTCATTACATGGTTCATAAGATAACCACATCACAATCTTCCCCCCAATTAGGGAAATGAAAGTTAAGTAAGATGTGTCATTGAGTGAAATTTTAGATATATCTTTGAGTTCCCCTGGTTATTAGATCTTACACTTAACAAGCACTCAATAAACACGTGTAGAATTTAATTGAATTCCAATATACAGCAGTATTGAGTCAACTGTTTTGTTTGTCCTACACATTCACAATTTGAAAATGTAACAAAGGGAGAAAGTACACGGTACATACTAGCTACCAATGCTCTCTAACATTTATTATTGTGAATTTGGGAACCTTCACAGAAACTTGCCCCTGAGAGAACATCGTAAATATTCAACTAATTTTTTTTGTCTGCCAGGTCTACATGCTGACATTTGACATACACTTGGTGACTGAGGAATGTATACTTCCCACATGTTGTCCATTGACAAAACTGATGTATCAGAAAAGTTCTTCCAGTCTGGATCCTGGGGATTCTAGCCATCCTTGCTTGGTTCACTTTGAAGCTAAAAGCATAATTTTTTTAGGAGAGTGTCTGATGATGATACAAAGCTAACCTAGAAATCCCAAAGGGCTTATTACAGCCACTGCCTTTCTCTTGCCAGCATGGGACTTGGATCCATATCTCAGCCAAATATGAAGTCACATTGATGACCCAAGGCCTTCTGAATATAATTGTCCCTATGGCCTAGGAAATAAAGTTCCTTTAAATATCAAAGGTGGTAAAAGAATGGCAAATGGGGGGGGAGAAAGAGAAGAAACCAAATCCCCAAGGACTTCACTGCTCACTGTGCAGCCCCTAACCTCACACCTAAACTTGGAACCAGGATTAATCATCTCAAAATGGTACAGTGAAATAGGGACAGAAGGGTGAATGGTGGGATCACACCTATGGTGCATAATGCAAGGGTACATGTCGGATCTATTAAGTAAAGAGTATAAATGTCTTAACACAATAATTAAGTAAACGAGATGAGGTATATATTAACCAGTGTGATGTTCCTAATTCTATATCAAATCAGCACATTGTACCCCATAAATGCATTAATGTATCCATGATCTATGTGTTTATGATTTAATAAATAAAATAAATAAATAGGGACAGCGCTGTGGAATACAAAATCCCACATGTGGTTTCCTTTAGAAGTGTTGATACCTCTCTCTCTCTCTCTCACACACACACACACACACACACACACACACACACACCAAGCACACACAGATGGAATGGTAAGCCATATGAGCACATACTTTCTTGAACTAACATCAAAAGCAAACACAAGGTCAAGCATCCTGCCAATCCACATGGGACAATCACCCTGGACTGAACTCCTCCTTCTCATCATGGGCCATTCCAGTCAATTGGGGACCTGGGGAAACAAAAAATGGATATACCACGCCACCCTGCCTACAACTTGATTTCCTTACAGGACAAAAAGGGAACATATGTCCATCATATCCTTGTTTATAACACCAAGATTATAGAAGCAACCTAAATGCTTAAATGATAGGGCAATGGTTACATCAATTAGATGCATGAATTCAAATATTCTGCTAGTGAAAAAACTGACCTTGAAGATGATCATGAAGTGAATAAAACCAGGATATACAATTATTTATATATCTACTTATATGTGTATAAATGAAATATAAACAGATATATATGCAAGTATATGGTAGAAACCGTAAAAAGAAATACACTAAAGTAAAATGACAATGGTCATACTTGAGTACTGTATGGGTAGTCAGTTAAAATTCTTTTTTCTAAACTCTGTAATATAACCACTAAATATTTAGAACCAAAAATTTTAAGCAGCTATAATAAGAAACACATGCTAGAATCTGCCTGCCCCCACAGCCATGGATGGCGCCCTCTCTTGCCATCTCTCTGAGAGGGCTTTTAAGGCAAGGCCTGTGCTTACACTGAAGGGGCCACTGGTCAGCTGTGGGCTGGGAAGGGCAAGTGACCCCTGTGCCCGGCTCTTGCTGCCCTCTGGGATGGAAAATGTGAGGCGTGTGGTAACACTGTGTGGGAGAGAATTTAAAGGAAGAGATTAGAGGCTGGGGGGAAGGGAGGGTTGGGGAGGAACTGGGCTGGGGGAAAGAGCTGGGTGGGGGGGAGTAAGAAGGGAGGAAGGCAGACAAGGGGGGAGGGCTATGGGAGAAGAAAGGATGGGAAAGAGGAAGGAAAGAGGAAAGAAAGAGCTAGAGGGAGATAAGGGGACTAAAGGGAGAGGGTGGGAGATAGGAAGAGGAAGGGAGAGAAAGAAGAGGGCTTAGTAAGAAGTGTGGAGAAGGAGGCATGGAGAAGGGATGTGGGCAAAGGGAAGGGACACACACAGTGTAAAAGAAGGGGGGGAGGAGAGGGGGAAAGAGAAGCAGCTGAGAGGAAGGGAGAAAAGAGACAGAAGGGGTAGGTGGAGGGAAAGGGTGAAGGGGAGAGAGAGTGGGGGTGAAGAGAAAGTGTGAGGGGAGGGAAGGCAAGAGGAGTGGGGAATAGGAGAGTGAAGAAGAGTGAGGTGACATAGAGGGATGGGAGAGAGAGGATCTGGATGGGGGCACAAAGGAAAGGACAAGAAGGTAGGAGGGGAAAGGGTAGTTAGTGATGGGGGGAAGATAGAAGGAGAGAGAGGAGAGGAAGAGTGAAGACAGGAAAGAGGAGTCAGACAGACAGCTAGAGACAGTAGAGGGAGAGCCCCCTGGCCCCTTCCGGAGCACAGATCTGCCTCAGGGGTTCCACACCAGGCAGTGGCTGTTTTTCACAATGTCTTTATCTCTTCCTCCATTTAAAAAACCCACAGGTTCCCTAAAAGAGCCAGACATGTCACAACTCTGCCCTTCCCCCAGGCATGCTATCACCAACCCAGCCAAGGGCCCCCAAAGGCACAGCCCAACTTTTTAAGTGACATAAACTCAATGGAAGACATTGAGCTCAGTTATACAATTCAGGGTCTCGAAGGGTAAAAGCGACCCCCTTACTGCCTGTAATCCCAGCACTCTGGGAGGCCTAGGTGGGAGGATTGCTTGAGGTCAGGACTTCAAGACCGGCCTTCAGCCTTCAGGCAAGAGCAAGACACCCACCCACCCACTCTCTACTAAAAATAGAAAAAAAAAAAATCAGCCGGGCATGGTTGTATCACCTGTAGTCTCAGCTACTTAGGAGGCTGAGATGAGAGGATCACTGGAGCCCAGGTATTAGAGGTTACAGTAAGCTCTGATGACAGCACTACACTCCAGCCCTCCCAGGTCACAGAGAGAGACTGTCTCAAAATGACAACAACAATAACCCATTACTCTAAAGCACAGCTGTTCTCGGCACAGACAGGGGCCCTTGGACCGGAGCCTTATGGAAAGGACTCTGTGAGGATGGAATGAACATCCTCAATCAACAGCCAGAGCACAGGAGAGGCCACATGACCTCATATCAATCACCCCCTTGTCAAGAGAAAACCAGAGAAAATGGGGACCCAGCACTCTTAGGAGTTCTAATATCCTCATTTACAGTCCCTGTCCCAAGGTTGGCCCCACAATCATTCCTACCTCCTCTTCCCAGGGTCAGAGTTTTGTTTGGGTCATCAATGCGTCCCAGCACCTAGCACACACCTGCCACAAGGTGGGCCCTTCTTCAAAATTTACTCCAAGACTAGAACTGAGCACCTCCCTCCCACCATGGGTGTAGGCCTGGTGTATCTGGGCAGGAGTGACACCAACTCCAGTGGGTTCTGAGTCTCACTAACGGGAATTTGGAACTGGGACCAAATCGAGTTATCCTTAACAAGTGGCTGGAATTGTAACATGTGTCATGTGAACAGTCATACAGAGAGAAGAAAGGAGATGGGTCAGGGAGGAGAGATGGCCAGAGGGCATGCTGGCAAGCTAGCCCTTCCCTGGTTCCAGGCTCTTCTCAGGGCCCAGCTCCTTCGGTGCGCATCCTTAGACTACATGAGAGGTCCCCAGGGTCCTGAAAATAACATCTCTTTTTTCAGGTTTGTGGGCTCTGCTTGGCTTCTGTCACTTGAAGAAAGTCCTTATTACACACACACACAAGCTGCAAGTGGGAAGAGAGTTTCTAACTCAGTTAAGAATCAAGGCCGGGCGGCGCCTGTGGCTCAGTGAGTGGGGCGCCGGCCCCATATGCCGAGGGTGGTGGGTTCAAGCCCAGCCCCGGCCAAACTGCAACAAAAAAAAAAATAGCCGGGCGCTGTGGTGGGCGCCTGTGGTCCCAGCTACTCGGGAGGCTGAGGCAAGAGAATCGCGTAAACCCAGGAGTTGGAGGTTGCTGTGAGCCGTGTGACGCCACGGCGCTCTACCCGAGGGCGGTGCAGTGAGACTCTGTCTCTACAAAAAAAAAAAAAAAAAAAAAAAGAATCAAGGCCTACGTCAGTTAAGATCCAGGACAAAGTTTCTATCAATGAAGAACACAAATCGGTTGAAACTCAGGAGTACACAGAAGTCTCCTAGGGAACTCTTCCAAGGTACACCTGCCCCCATCAAAATCAGATGTGAGGACCCAGGCAAATAAGAGTAGAGTTCAAATCACCAGATAGAAGTCCACCCATCATCAATTAATCAGGATGTAAAAAGAAGGGAGGGAAAATAACAGAAATACCTACCTGCTGGTATACATACGAGAAAAAACTTGAGAATAAAATATCCACAACTTATGGGGAGGGTCACTGGATAGCTGAAGGATAGAAGGAGACTTTTTGCTGTAAATACTTTGAAACTTTTGAATTTTGAATCACATGGATAAATAACTTATTCCAAAAATTAACTTAAAAAAATAATTTTTAAATTTCTCAAGCAGCTGTATACATTATACCCATCAAACACATAAACATAGTGTGAACTTCCCCCTTTCCAATTTTTTCTTCAATTGGTGACACCTCTCCCCCCAGCCAATTCTTTTCATTTGTTTTCTGACAAAGGCAGCAATTAAACCTTAAGAAAAAAAATCACTATGGATTAACAAACACTCCACCCATCCTACTTTAGGTATCACAGGTGAGCAGATTGACAGTCATATTTGGGTTTACACCTCTTTTCTCTAATAGTTTATTGAGAACAAAGGGACAGTGAGAAATCACTGGTTAAGTGGTTAAAAACTGCACCATTCTGTTCAAGTTGTGAAGAGGTGTTTTTATTTGTTTTGTTTTAATGATCAAAGTAGGAGAAAGGCAAAGCTCATTTACAAAGCCATTTGTGTCAAGTGAATTTCATCCTGAAGCTATTACAGCACACAAAATGCCCAAGCAGAGAGCACCATCCAGAACAGCCTGGTGAGGAAAATGCAGATCCATGAAGAAGCTGGCTAAGGGGAAGGGAGAGCAAAGCAAGGAATTCTTCGTCCAAAACAATGTTCAAGCACCTCCATCTAGCTCCAGGCACAAACATAAGAACTAGCTGAAATAATTACACAGGACACTAAGCTAATTAAAGACTTTTCACGTGGGGAGGTGATGTGTGATGGATAAAACTGGTGCAGCCCCAAAGGACCAGACCTAGAACATGGCCCCAAGTCTTCCAAGTCTAGAACACTCCAGAAAAATCCAGCAAAAACACAAGAGCTGGTGTTTGCATTCTCACTGGTAAGAAGTTTAAGAAGATGGTCATTTAAACTGTCTATACACACTGTACGTGGGTGTTTAAGGACTTAAATTAGTTATGAAAATGGATAATTAATGAGCATTGAAATCTTTATAGTATTTAATCCTGGACAGGAAGAAATGAAAGTATGAATTGAATTGCACTTCATCTTGCCACTCTGTGGCCCACACCTAGGGACAGGTCAGCCTCCTGAGGCACCCCTGTCACTTCCCTGGCCACTGGAAGGAAATAAGCAAAGGCCTTTTCTGGGCTTTTCTTACAAAGTGAATACTGTCTGCTTAGGACAAATAACATATAATTTTTGTTATTAATATATCTAAGGCTAGATATAAGCATGGTTTATCACTAAGATCCATCAAATAAATAAATATATATATATATATAGTCTTCTTTTTTTTGAGACAGAGTCTCACTTGGTTGCCCTGAGTAGAGGGCTGTGGTGTCATAGCTCACAGCAACCTCAAACTCTTGGGCTCAAGTGATACTCATGCCTCAGCCTCCCATGTAGCTGGGACTATGGGCATCCACCATGACACCCCGCTACTTATTTCTAATTTTAGTAGAGATGTGTGTCTCACTCTTCCTCAGGCTGGTCTTGAACTCCTGAGCTCAAGCAATCCTCCCTCCTTAGCCTCCCAGAGTGCTAGGATTACAAGCATGAGCTACCGTGCCCAGTTTACCAGCTATAGTTCGCTTTAAATGCCCCCTAATATAAACTATAGAACTGTTTGTGAGATATTATCCATAAAATAATTATCCATCTGTGGCGGCGCCTGTGGTTCAGTGAGTAGGGCGCCGGCTCCATATACGGAGGGTGGCGGGTTCAAACCCGGCCCCAGCCAAACTGCAACAACAACAAAAAAAAAATAGCCGGGCATTATGGCGGGTGCCTGTAGTCCCAGCTACTCTGGAGGCTGAGGCAAGAGAATCACCTAAGCCCAAGAGCTGGAGGTTGCTGTGAGCAGTGACACCATCGTACTCTACCGAAGGTGATAAAGTGAAACTCTGTCTCTACCAAAAAATAATAATAATAATTATTATTATTACTATCCAGCTGAAAACCAAGTGCTCATAATTGACTAGGTAGCCAGTGTACCTTTGCCAGATGAAAGAATTTAAGTAAAGAAATATGGAACGCCATCAACATTTTGTATGTGAATTCAAGGGATTGGTTTGGCGTCACAGTGTTTTCTCTGATTCAAATGTTCTCAATGAATCCCAGTAATTGCCAAGAAAGTTACTCAACCAACTAACAAGTGCTTCAGGATGCAAAAAGAAATTCAAAATTTCCCCATAGGATAAAGGTATGTAACCAGGGAAAGGGCCTGGAGAGAGAGAGGGAACAAAGATTAAGTGCCTCCCAAAGGAAACATCTACCAAAAAACATTTTTAAAACAACAAAGCCATACTTTCCCTTTTCCTTTTCCTATATTGTGTTCTCAAAATTGCCTGCCCAGTCCAGGAACTCCCAGGTGACATGGATTCTTACCTTCAAGTTAAAAACTTACTAGGAAGGAGTGATTAAAAGTTTTGGAACTAGATGGCAAGGATGTTTGCAGAACATTGTGAATATACTCAATGTCACTGAATTGTACACTTAAAAGTGGTTAAAATAGCAAAATTTTTTAGACTACAGTGTATAGAGTCAGCACATTGTACCCCATAAATGCAGCAATGTACACAGTTATGATATAATAAAAAAATAAAAATAGGAGTGAAAAAAAGGAAAACAATAGCAAATTTTATTATATATATTCTGCCATAATTCAGGGCTGGTTCTTTCCTATTGAAAGGAAGTTGGGTTCTGCCACTAGGGGACATCACTCTGCCTGTCTTAGTGATGGCAGTGCCATGACTGCCAAGGACCATTCCAGCACTTTGATTCCAGGGACCAACATGTGAGAGGCAGAAGGACCCATCACCTGTCTCCCCACATAAAAGCATATCCCACCAGGAAGGCAAAATATCAGAGGAGCCAAACACCATAAGAAATAAGCTTAGCAACTTAGTACCCGCCTCTCCCCAGGTTAAAGACCTAGGTATCAATAGAAAAAGGGTAACAGTTGTAATCAGACACTCTACACTCCAAGAACAAAATGGTGAAAGACAGTGCCAAAGAGTCCTGCTCTCTAATGACTTCTAGGTTCATTCATAAAATGAAGACTGTGGCAACAGAAGAAAACCTTATGTTGCAGAAGGGCTGCCACTGAAGTATGGAAATCGCTTCAACCATCTGTGTTATTAAGATGCTGAGGTGCCCTCAGCACAGGCTTCCTCAACTTTGGCATGGCTGACATTTGGGGCCAGATAACTCTGTTGTAGGGGATTGTCCTGTGCACTGTAGGACATTTAGTAGTGTCCCCGACCTCTGCCTACTAGATGTCAGTAGACTGACCCCTTCCCCCAGCTGTGACAAGCAAAAGTGTCTCTAGATACTGCCAAGTGTTCCCCTCGAAGAGAGGGGAGACTCCCAGTTGAAATCCACTGCCAGAATTTCCTATCTTGAAATTTGCTATTCTTTGTTGAAGAAGCCACGTGACATGTGTGGCATCACTCTCTCACCTACTGTGGTGTGGGCCACCACGAACTGTCAGCAAACAGACCCTGTCAACATGCTCTGCCCAGGGAACTTTATAGTCACACTCACTCCTGGCAGCCCATAGTCTCACAGAATCACAAGTAGTAACTGAACTTGGGTGAAAGAGTTATTTATTCATTCATTCATTAGCATATGGTGCTTCCTGCATGCCAGGCAATGCGCCAGGGCAATGGAATTGGCAGTTGGAGACCAGTTGGAGATGAACAGGCTTAACACAAGATGAAGTGTTATATAGCATACCTTTGGAGCAGGCTTCAAAAAATGAACAAGGGGTATGGTAGGCTGAATAATGGGCCCCCAAATATGTCCACATCCTAATCCCCAGAACCTGTGTATATGTTCCCTTACATGACAAAAGGGACTTTGCAATTGTGATTAAGACTCTTGAGAATGGAAGGGCATCCTGAATTGCCCACTTGGGCCCAATGTAAAACAACCATTTTCATAAAAGCAATGCAGGCAGTGCTGCAGAAGCTAGAAGGAGATGTGAGGTCAGAAGCCGGGATTGGAGTGATGTGGTCAGGAGTCAAGGAAATACAGGCAGCCTCCAGAAGCTAGACAAGGCAAGGAAATGGATTCCTCAGGAAGGAATGCAGCCCTGCTGCCACCCTGATATCGACCCAGTAAAATGCATTTTGAACTTCTGATCCCTGGATAAGCGTACACTTCTGTGTTGTTTCAAGCCACTAGGTTTGTAGTAATGGGTTACAGCAATAACAGGAAACTAATATGGGGAGGTCACAAGGCTGAGAAGAGAATGACATCCATTCCCTATTCAGGGAACTAGGTGGTCTAAGACTCAAACATGGAATGAGAGAAGGCATTTATCAGATGGTTGCTGAGCTTCATCAAGGCTCTGCTAATGAATTCAGACTCTAAGCATTTGCAGAAGGGTAGACACATGGGGCCAATTCCAGAAACAATTGGGCTTGATGTGGACTGGAAGGGGCTGGGAAAGGGGAGAGGCAATAGAACAAGAGGAAAGGCACACAGCAGCATGCCTATGGATTGACAGCAAAGATAGGAACACCCTCAACACAATGGGAAGGAAGAGAGGACTGCTGAGCTTAGCTTGCAACATGCTTGGTTTGAGGTGTCTAGGACACACCTACATGAAGTCAATGGGAGATTATGAATTATAATCCTGACCGGCCATTGCTGGCTTTGAAGATGGAGGAAGAGGCTACAAACCAGGGAATGCAAGCAGACTCTGGAAGCTGGAAAAGGCAATGAAAAGGATTCTCTTCCAGAGCCTCCAGAAAGAATTTGGCCCTGTTGATATCTTGATTTTGGCCCAAGGACAGATAAACTTGTGATGTCTTAAGGCACCAACTTTGTGTTACTTACAGCAGCAATAACAAATTAATATAGGTACCAGGTATGGAAAATCATGAACAAATATCAAAAACTAGAATAATGCTAACAGTATATTCTAAATTCACTTCTAAAGAGGATGGAGGGAAAAGATGGTGGGGGGCTGTGTGACTCTGGTAGAAATCTCAGACACTAACACTGAGATCAGCTGCCTAGTGCCATTATGTGCAGATGTTGGAGGTCTGGCTTAGATTGGATTCATGAAAGAATCCAAACTATACTTCCTAAACTCCATAGGAAGTTTGTTTGAACTTTCTCTAAGGTCATGTGTCACTTGTAACAGCATCTCGCTTTATGAACAAAGTGCCTTGTATGCCCCAATGAACCATGAGCTCTGGACCTGGGCTTTACCACCTGTAAGGCAAGAAGTTTCTACACTTGACCCTGTATCAGAACCATCTGGAGGCTCATCAAAATGCAAATTCCTGGACAGGCACAGTGGCTCCTTCCTATAATTCTAGCACCCCAAGAGGCCAAGGCAGGTGGATTGCTTGAGCTCATGAGTTTGAGAACAGCCTGAGCAAGAGCAAGACCCTATCTCTACTAAAAATAGAAAGAAAAAAAAACCTAGCCTAACATAGTGGTGAAAGCCTATAGTCCTAGCTTCCCAGCTACTCAGGAGGCTAAGGCAAGAGGATTGCTCAAGCCCAAGAGTTTGAGGTTGCTGTGAGCTATGACACCACAGGACTCTACCCAGGGTGACAGAATGAGACTCTATCTTAAAATAAATAAATAAGTAAACAAAATGCAGATTGCTGGGCCCCACCCCAGAGTTCCTGATTTATTAGATCCACTGAGATAAACCCAGAGAATTTTATATCTCTAAAGGAATCTCAGCCGAGGCTGATACTGCCCATCTGGGCACCACACTCTGAGACCCAATACATTAGAGGTTCTCCTTCTCTAACACTAAGGATTCTAGTATTTTCCTGGTTTGCATCTTTCCCATTGAGAGCCCAACTTCTGTTACTCTCTCTTCCATTTGTATAACACTTCAGTTGCCCATTTTGCTTAATGCTGAGCACAGTTCAGAGTAAAGCGGGCCATATTAAGAAAGTAGCCTCAGGAATGGGTGAATGGTTAAGTCTCAATTGGTCTTACTCTTCTTCACTTTGGCCTCGGACTCTATCAACTACTCCTAATGGGTGATTGGTTGTCCTAGTTTCAGTTGGTATAACCTTCTCCCCCGACCCCTGGACTCTACCAACTACTCCTAATGGGTGAATGTTTGTCCTAGTCTCAGGTGATATCACACTTCTTACTTCTGCCTTGGACTGTACCAACAACTCTTAGTAAGTGATTGGTTGTCCTAGTCGTAGTTGGTATCACTCTCTGTTACTTACACACACACACACACACACCGTTCTGCCATGGACTCTACCAACTACTCCTAATGGGTGATTGGTTGTCCTAGTCTCAGTTTGTACCACCCTTTCCCTCCTTCTGCCTTGAACTCTAAAAACCACTCCTATGGGTGATTGCTTTAGTCTCAGTTGGTATCACCCTTCCTTCACCCTGCTTCTGCCTTGGACAGTACCAACTACTCCGAATGGGTGGTTGGTTATCCAAGTCTGAATTGGTATCACCCTTCTTCTTCCCTGCTTCCGCCTTAGACTGTACAAAGTACCCTTAATGGGTGGTTGGTTGTCCTACCCTCAGTTGGTATCGCCCTTCTTCCACCCTGCTTCTGCCTTAGACTGTACCAAGTACCCCTAATGGGTGGTTGGTTGTCCTAGCCTCATTAGGTATCACCCTTCATCCACCCTGCTTCTACTTTGGACTGTACGAACTACTCTTAATGAGTGATTGGTTGTCCTAGCCTCAGATGGTATCGCCCTTCTTCCATCCTGTTTCTGCCTTGGTTGTCCTAGTCTCCATTGGTATCACCCTTCTTTCACCCAGCTTCTGCCTTGGACTATACCAACAACTCCAAATGGGTGGGTGGTTGTCCTTGTCTCAGTTGTTATCACCCTTCTTCCACCCTGCTTCTGCTTGGACTGTACAAACGACCCCTAATGGATGATTAGTTGTCCTAGTCTCAGTTGATATCACCCTTCTTCCACCCTGCTTCTGCCTAGGACTGTACCAACTACTCCTAATGGGTGATCGTTTGTCCAAGTCTCAGATGGTATCACCCTTCTTCCACCCTGCTTCTGCTTGGACTGTACCAACTGCACCTAATGCGTGGTTGATTATCCTAGTCTCAGATGGTATCACTGTTCTTCCACCCTGCTTCTGCCTTGGACTGTACAAAGCACTCCTAATGGTTGTTTGGTTGATTGTCCTAGTCTCAGTTGGTATCACCCTTCTTCCACCGGCCTCTGCCTTGGAATGTACCAAGTATTTCTAATGGGTGATTGTTTGTTGTAGCCTCAACTGGTATCGCCCTTCTTCCATCCTGCTTCTGTCTTGGTCTGTACGAACTACTTCTAATGCATAATTGGTTGTCCTAGCCTAAGTTAGTATCGCCCTTCTTCCACCCTGCTTCTGACTTGGTTATCCTAATCTCAGCTGGTATCACCCTTCTTCCCCGCTACTGCTACAATGGACTGTACCAACTACTCCTAATGGGTGGTTGGTTGTCCAAGTCTCAGTTGGTATCATCCTTCTTTCACCCTGCATCTGCCTTGGACTGTACCAACTACTACTAATGGGGAGTTGGTTGTCCTAGCCTAAGTTAGTATCACCCTTCTTCCCCCTTGCTTCTGCCTTGCACTATACCAACTACTCCTAATGGGTGCTTGGTTGTCCTAGTCTCAGTTGGTATCACCCTTCTTGCACCCTGCTTCTGCCTTGAACTGTACCAACTACTCCTAACAGTTGATTTGTTGTCCTAGTCCAAGTTGGTATCACCCTTCATTCAGCCTGCTTCTGCCTTGGACTGTACCAACTACTCCTAATGGTTGATTTGTTGTCTTAGTCCAGCTTGGTATCACCCTTCATTCACCCTGCTTCTGCCGTGGACTGTACCAACTACTTCTAATGGGTGATTGGTTATTCTACCCTCAGTTTGTATCCCTTTTACCCCACTGCTTCTGCCTTGGACTGTACCAACTATCACTAATGGGTGATTGGTTGTTCTAGTCTCAGTTGGTATAACCCTTCTTCCACCCTGCTTCTGTCTTGGTTGTCCTACTCACAGTTGGTATCACCCTTCTTCCACCCTGCTTCTGCCTTGGACTGTACCAACTACTCCTAATGGGTGGTTACTTCTACTAGTCTGAGTTGGTATCACCCTTCCTCCACCCTGCTTCTGCATTGGACTGTACCACCGAGTCCTAAGAGGTGATTGGTTGTCCTAGTCCAGTGTGTATGACCCTTCATTCACCCTGCTTCTGCCTTGGACTATACCAACTACTCCCAGTGGGTGGGTGGTTGTCCTAGTCTCAGTTGGTATCACCCTTTTTGCACCTGGCTTGTGCCTTGGACTGTACCAACTACTCCTAATGGTTGATTTGTTGTCCTAGTCCAAGTTGGTATCACCCTTCGTTCACCCTGTTTGTGCCTTGGACTGTACCAACTACTCCTAATGGGTGATTGCTTGTCCTAGTCTGAGTTGGTATCACCCTTCCTCCACCCTCCTTCTGCATTGGACAGTACCACCCAGTCCTAATAGGTGATTGGTTGTCCTAGCCTCAGTTGGTATCACCCTTCTTCCAACCTGCTTCTGCCTTGGACAATACCAACTACTCCTAAAGGGTGGTTGGTTGTCCTAGTCTCAGTTGGTATCACCCTTCCTGCACCCTGCTCCTGCTTTGGACTGTACCAAGTACTCCTAATGAGTTATTGGAGTTCCAGCCTCAGTTGGTATAACTCTTCTTCCACCCTGCTTTTGCCTTGGACTTTACAAACTACTCCTAATGGGTGACTGTCCTAATCTCAGTTGGTATTGCCCTTTCCTCACCCCCTTCTGTCTTGGACTGTACCAACTACTCCTAATGGTTGATTTGTTGTCCTAGTCCAAGTTGGTATCACCCTTCGTTCACCCTGCTTCTGCCTTGGACTATACCAACTACTCCTAATGGGTGGTTGGTTGTCCTAGTCTCATTTGGTATCACCCTTCTTGCACCCTGCTTCTGCCTTGGACTGTACCATCTACTCCTAATGGGTGATTGCTTGTCCTAGTCTGAGTTGGTATCACCCTTCCTCCACCCTCCTTCTGCATTGGACTGTACCAACTACTCCTAATTGGTGGTTGGTAGTCCCAGACTCAGTTGCTATCACCCTTCTTCCACCCCGCTTCTGCCTTGGACTATACCAACTGCTCCTAATGGGTGATTGGTTGTTCTAGTCTCAGTTGGTATCATCCTTCTCCCACCCCACCCCTCCTTCTACTTGGACTGTACCAACTACTCCTAATGGCTGGTTGGTTGCCCTAGCATCAATTGGTATCACCCTTTTTCCACCCTGCTTCTGCCTTAGACTGTACCAACTGCTCCTAATGGTTGATTGGTTGTCCTAGTCCAAGTTGGTATCACCCTTCATTCAACCTGCTTCTGCCTTGGACTGTACCATCTACTCCTAATGGGTGATTGGTTGTCCTAGCCACCTTCTTCCACCCTGCTTCTACCGTGGACTGTACCAACTACTTCTAATGGGTGATTGGTTGTTCTAGCCTCAGTTGGTATTGCCCTTCTTCCATACTGCTTCTGCCTTGGACTGTACCAACTACTCCTAATGGGTTATTGGTTGTCCTAGTCTGAGTTAGTATCACTCTTCTTCCACCTCACTTCTGAATGGCACTGTACCAACTACTCTTAATGGGTGATTGGTTGTTCTAGCCTCAGTTGCTATCTCCTCTCTTCCACCCTGCTCCTGCTTTGGACTGTACCAACTACTCCTAATGGGTGATTGGTTATTCTACCCTCAGTTTGTTTTGCCCTTCTACCCCACTGCTTCTGCCTTGGACTGTACCAACTATCACTAATGGGTGATTGGTTGTTCTAGCCTCAGTTGGTATAATCCTTCTTCCACCCTGCTTCTGTCTTGGTTGTCCTACTCACAGTTGGTATCACCCTTCTTCCACCCTGCTTCTGCCTTGGATTGTACCAAATACTCCTAATAGGTGATTGCTTCTCCTAGTCTGAGTTGGTATCACCCTTCTTCCACCCTGCTTCTGCCTGGGACGGGACCACCTAATCCTAATGGGTGATTGCTTGTCCTAGTCTGAGTTGGTATCACCCTTCCTCCACCCTGCTTCTGCATTGGACTGTACCACCTAGTCCTAAAAGGTGTTTGGTTGTCCTAGCCTCAGTTGGTATCACCCTTCTTCTTTTTTTTTTTTGTAGAGACAGAGTCTCACTTTATGGCCCTCGGTAGAGTGCCGTGGCCTCACAGCAACCTCCAACTCCTGGGCTTAAGCGATTCTCTTGCCTCAGCCTCCCGAGTAGCTGGGACTACAGGCGCCACAACGCCCGGCTATTTTTTGGTTGCAGTTTGGCCGGGGCCGGGTTTGAACCCGCCACCCTCGGTATATGGGGCCGGTGCCTCACCAACTGAGCCACAGGCACCTCCCGGTATCACCCTTCTTCGAACCTTCTTCGAACGGTGGTTGGTTGTCCTAGTCTCAGTTGGTATCACCCTTCCTGCACCCTGCTCCTGCCTTGGACTGTACCAAGTACTCCTAATGGGTTATTGGAGTTCCAGCCTCAGTTGGTATCAACCTTCTTCCACCCTGCGTCTGCCTTGGACTATACCAACTACTCCTAATTGGTAATTAGTTGTCCTAGCCTCAGTTGGTACTAACCTTCTTCCACCCTGCATCTGCTGTGGACAGTACCAACTACTCCTAATGGGTGATTGGTTGTTCTAGCCTCAGTTGGTATCTCTGTTCTTCCACCCTGCTTCTGTTTTGGACTATACCAACTGCTCGTAATGGGTGATTGGTTGTCCTAGCCTCAGTTGGTATCGCCCTTCTTCCAACCTGCTTCTGCCTTGGATGTCCTAGTCTCAGTTGGTATCACCATTCTTCCCCCATCCTTCTACCTTGTACTGTACCAACTACTCCTAATGGGTGGTTGGTTGTCCTAGTCTCAGTTGGTATCACTCTTCTTCCACCCTGCTTCCGCCTTGGACTGTATCAAGTACTCCTAATGGGTGATTGGTTGTCCCAGCCTGAGTTGGTATCACCCTTGATACACCCTGCTTCTGCCTTGGACTGTACCAACTACTCCTAATGGGTGTTTGGTTGTCCAAGTCTAGTTGGAATCACCCTTTTTCCATGTGGCTTCTGCTTTGGACTGTACCAACTGCTCCTAATGGTTATTGGTTGTCCTAGTCCGAGTTGGTATCACCCTTCATTCAACCTGCTTCTGCCTTGGACCATACCAACTACTACTAATGGGTGATTGCTTGTCCTAGCCTCACTTGGTATCAACCTTCTTCCACCCTGCTTCTGCCGTGGACTGTACCAACTATTCCTAACGGGTGATTGGTTGCTCTGGCTTCAGTTGGTATCGCCCTTCTTCCATACTTCTGCCTTGGACTGTATCATCTATCTCCTCCTAAAGGGTGATAGCTTGTCCTAGTCTGAGTTGGTATCACCCTTCCGCCACTCTGCTTCTGCCTTGGACTGTATCAACTACTCCTAACGGGTGATCGGTTGTCCTTATCTCACTTGGTATCTCCCTTTCCGCCACCCCTTCTGCCTTGGACTCTACCAACTACTCCTAATGGGTGGTTGCTTGTCCTAGTCTTTGGTATCACCCTTCTTCCACTCTGCTTCTGCCTTGGACTGTACCAACTACTCCTAATGGGTGGTTGGTTGTCATAGTCTCAGTTGGTATCACCCTTCTTTCATTGTTTCTGCCTTGTACCAACTACTACTAATGGATGGTTGGTTGTCCTAGTCTCAGGTGGTATCACCCTTCTTCCACCCTGCTTCTGCCTTGGACTGTACCAACTACTCCTAATGGATGATTGGTTGACCTAGTCTCAGTTGGTATCGCCCTTTCTGCCCCCCACCCCTTCTGCCTTGGACCCTGCCAACTACCTGTTTTTTTGTTTGTTTTTGTTTTGAGACAGAGCCTCAGGTTGTAGCCCTGGGTTGAGTGCTGTGGCATCACAGCTCACAGCAACCTACAACTCCTGGGCTGAAGCGATTCTCTTGCCTCTGCTTCCTAAGGAGCTGATAATACAGGTGCCCACCACAACACCCAGCTATTTTTTAGGTGCAGCCGCCATCGTTGTCTGGCGGCTCAGGCTGGATTCAAACCCGCCAGCTCAGGCGTACGTGGCCAGCGCCTTAGCAGCTTCCGCCACCAGCGCTGAGCTTCTACCAACTACTTTTAATGGTTTATTGGTTTAGTCTCAGTTGTTATCACCCTTCTTTCCTCCCCCCTAACTGCTCCTTATGGGTGATTGGTTGTCCAGGTGTCAGTTGGTATCACCCTTCTTCCACCCCACTTTCTGCCTTGGACTCTACCAACTCCTCCTAATGGGTGATTGCATTAGTCCCAGTTGATATCACCCTTCTTTCTCCACCTTTTCTGTCTTAGACACCACCCACTACTTCTAATGGGTGATTGGTTGTCCTAATCTCAGTTGGTATCACCCTTTCCCACCCCTTATGCTTTGGACTCTTCCAACTACTTCTACGGGCTGATTGGTTTAGTCTCATTTGGTATCACCCTTCTCCCCACCCCCTCCGCTTCTGCCAAGAAAAAAATACAGAAAAAAAAAGAAAGTAGCCAAAAAAAAAAAAAGAAGAAGAAGAAAGAAAGAAAGTAGCCTCAGACTATACCTAGAAAACTGTTCTCCTCCTTCACTGCCTCCTATTCCCTGCTCCTACTCATCACTTAGTTAATTCGGAGGAGAAAGAGCAGCCCTGCTGGCGGGGCACTCACGGCTGGGCCTGGGTGTCCTGTTGAACACAAAATGTCCCCAGAACTCCAACATCAGGCAAGGCCACTTTTTGACCAGGATTGGAGAAGACCAAAGCTGACCACTTCATGATCATGTATGAACACGGACAAAACATGAACCCTGTCCACACCACAAATGTGACCAAACATCCTCCGATCCTGGCTAATAAAACCGACTGCTTCTGCTTTTCCAGCCTGGCTCTAATTTTCTCTGCTGTTAGAGAACATTTGTTAAGACACCCAGTGACCGAATTACCCTGGCAGCGTTCAAGCCAGAGCAACTCCGGCTTCCTTAACCATGGCCCAAAACCACTGACACAGGTGCAAGTCCTCTAAGTCGTGCTTTCTCAAACCTTCTTGTTGAGATACTCCAACCCCTGGTTCCCACGGTGTCTGTTCTCCCTCTCTGCAATGAGGAAACCTAGCTTGTTCAATTCCAGGTGTGTGGCTGGAGATTAGTGATGACTCACACACAACCTTCAGATTTTTGCTGAACCGCGATGTTCTCAAAGACATTACCCCTCTCCAGCCTAAGTTAAATGTCCCTTGTCTACTCTTCTTTCATGAGCCCTACCATGGCTTTTAGTTACATATAGCCACTAGGATCATATTCAAGCCATCCTCCACTAGACTGAGAAGCCCAAGCTGGCAGGTCTGTGTGCACCTGTTCCTAGCACAATGCCTGACACAAAGCAGGCAATCAAAAAATATAGGACAGATGGGTAAAATCACAAATACTGACCACTGTATTCAGCATATGTTAAAATAACTACAAATACAAGAGCTGATAAGAGAATGTCAGTAATGCAAAATGAACGGAAGCAGGAAGAGAATAATCAACATCTTGCAATCAAGGCCACAGCAAGGTTTTGCATGTGACATACTGGATGGAAGTGGGTAAAGGTGGTCATGTACAATAAAAGTGGAAGCCTCTTCTTCCTTTTCTAACTCAAGGCTTTGTTTGTGGAAGGCAACATTATGTTCATTTTAACTTTAGTTCAGCATAAAGCAGTCTACTACTGACACGATACATTGCTAAAAACTGTTCATATTTTGTTGTTACTCTGCAATTCTTTAAACAGAAACAATTTTCTGGGCTTGCAAACCCTTCACTACTCACAGATTTGGGTCATAATAATATTTGTGCAATTGTAATTATAAGAGGCTTTCCCTATGTCTGGCACTGTAGGCATCTCCCAACAAGTTCAGAGGGCACATTCTGAAGAGCTTTTGTAAGAGGCTGTTTTGCAATGAACCAACTTAGTTTCAGGGTTAGGGTCAGTTATTTTTTCAGATCAAAGACTATAATATACAATTTAACTGTGTTATCCATGAAAAATCATTATCAGGCCAGGTAACAATCCAAGTGTATCATAGCCAGGGTTAGTCACATATGCTTGTAGTCCCAGTTACTTCAGAGGCAGAGGTAGGAGGATGGCTTGAACCCAGGAATTTGAGTCCAGCCTGCTCAATATAGCAATACCTTGTCTCTAAAGAAAAATAAAACAAGATAATTGGATCAAATTGATAAACAGGATAAATCTTCTGAAAACCAGAGACTCGGGGGGCAGAAGTGTGACTCTGCATACACACAACCTCCCCAATATTAGGTCACTCCATTGGAAGACATAATAGACTCAATTGTTAAATACTTTCACTTCATCACAAATATCCATTCAAAAAGAGTGGATGATCTTTAGCCACAAACTACGTACTACAAGCACCTCAAATCCCACTATAAACATAATGAATTAAGTGATATTCATTTCAATCTTATCACTTCTAATAATTAACTGCTGAAATAAAGGAAAATCAATTTCTGCCTCCTTCTCCCACCCAATAATGGTTACACTCAGTGTAAGCTTGAAAGGACTATAAGCTACAGAAGCACTAATTTTCTTAGGGGGTTCTGAAGAATGAAAACAGTTCAGATCTGAATGATAAACAACAGACCTGTTTTTTTCCTATATGTGACTCAGTCCCCTTCACACTGGGATATACAAAGCATAGTCTAGACACTGGAGAGGACATTTGGATCTAACTTTTTTGTGTTTATAATCTTCCTGGTGACCACCCAAAACAAAAGGTGGGTCACCAAGAGAATTCTTTATTAGTTCAGAAGAAATTAATCCATTACTAAAGTGACCTGTAAGGTTAAAGTATATACTTTTGTCAATGAACAAATAAATCTTATCAGGAGCCAAAACAAACCAAGAATTTGAGTCAAGTGTTTTGTTTTCCACAGAGTAGGAAGATTTCATATCATTCATTCATTCATTCATTCAACAAATATTTATTTAGGGTGTGCTCTGTGCCAGACACCCAGAAACATAACAAAACAAAACAGTGTTGAGCAAAACATGCAACACTGCCCTTATGGTCCTAGTGCTTACAGTAGGGAAGATAAGTGTTAAACTCAAATGCGTAATACCACTATGAAAAAAAGGTACTGTATGAGAAAAGGTAACAGGAACTAATTTAGACGGGGGTGCCATGGGAATCTGGGAAGGGCACCGGGGAAAAAAGCAACATTTATGCTGAGACACCACTTTAGGAAAGAAAACCATTTTGGTGAATAACCACAAATGGGATTTTAACTTTGCCTGTCAACAACTGATTAGGTTAAACCTCCCCTTTGCCAGTGCTTTTGTCTTCATGAGCTTCCTATGACTGTACCCCATCACTATCAAATCCTATTATCTGAACACAGAAAGGTCTCACTTTATTAATTTATTATAATCTGCAGCTTTTCTATGCTTGGCCTAGGGACACCCAAAAATAATCTGGCAAAAGCATGAAAAACAGAGGCTGGCTGTCAGCAAGAATATTACCTAGGTAGACCAAACATTTAGTAGCCCAGACAATCACCCGTCGTTTGCCCAGTGAAGTGCCAGTTTCTCTGGGCAGCAAGGTGGTTCCAATACTCCAGGGTGTATACCAAATGTGACCCAAGAGATCTAACGGTTAGTTGCCTACTTGGAACTGATGTTTGCTCAGTTTAAATCAAGGACCGGATCACCCCTTACAGTTCTCTGATCCTGCAGACTTAGAAGAGGGTATGGGAAGTAGCCTTTGGGCATCACAGAGCGGAGAGCTTGCCAGGCTGGAGGAAGGCAGGTCAGGGCTAAGAGGAAGGGGGACGCCAAGGGAGGCACGTCAGGAGCTTAAGACCCGGGACGGCGCTCTAAGCCGGGTACTGGGGTGTTTCCCAACCCCCTCCTCCGCCCCCAACAGTCCCCCGCAAAGGCAACCCAGCCCCCCAAGACCTCGAGATTCCAGCTTCCTTCCCCTAAGGCAGCGCCAAGCTGGCACCGTGAGCCCCGCGCATGGCTGGTGCCCACCAGGTCTGGGTACCCGCGTCTATAGCGCAGAGGAGGCAAGCTCGGGTAAAAAAAAATGGTCAAGACAAAACTCTCCCCGCCCACCCGAAAAACCAACCACACCCCCTGCATCCCTCAGCCCGAGACGCCCGGGGCCAGCCCCCGCGATCCTCCGCCCAAGCCCCCGCGGTTCCCATCGGCGCCACGCGCGGTCTGGGCAGGGACACCAGCGCAAGTGGATGTGAAGGGGATGCGTAAGGCAGACGAGAGCGCCCACCGTGGTGTCACCCTCCGGGGCCCTACCCCCAGGGTGCAGTCCCGGGCTCCGCGGTTCTGGGATAGGAGCGCCGCCCCCAGGCTGAGGTGGGCGCCTGGGCGCGGGCGGTCCCTCACTCACCCATTGGCGTCGAACTCGGCGGGGCCGCCGAGGCAGCGAGAAAGTTGGCGGAGGCGGGCGTGGGGGTCGGGGCGCCGGGATCAGGACGCCGGGATCCGGGCGCACGGGTCTGGACGCGGCGGCTGCTGGGCCGGCTTTTTCCTCAGTGGCGGCGGCGGCGGCTCAGCGCCGCCGGCTGCTGCCTCTGCTGCTGCTGTCGCTGCTGCCCCGGGGCGACTCCTCCTGCTGCTGCTGCATCGCGGCCCGCTGCGCCCGGCTGCGCCGGGTTTCCTGCTCCCCGCGAGTGGAAATTGCGAAAAAAAAAAAAAAAAGCGCCGCCCAGCCCAGCGCCCGGCAGCCGCGGCCGCGCCGCCCGCTCTCCCCTCCTCCTCGCCGTCGCCGCTGCCAAGCTCCTGCGGCTCCGCCTGCCGGGGACGCGAGGCAGCCGGAGCGGGGGCGGGGCCAGGGAGGGGCGGGGCCGGGAGGGGCGGGGCGGGGAACGGCCGGCGCCGGGGGCGTCCCTGCGGCTGAGGCACTACTGCACCCCCTCTCCGCGGGTCGGGGGGGACAACTCCCCGCCGCTGCCCCTCACCCGCAGCCCTGGGCTAACGCCCCGGGGAATGCCGCGAGACTCCTCGAGACCGAAGAAAATTGAGGGGTCTCTGGGGGTGAGGGAGGAGGCTGGGAGTGGAGGGGCACGTGGAGGTGAAGGGGGCTGACTCGGAGAGGGCGAAGACAGGCAGAGGATGGGCTGGGGGGGCGCAGAGACCGTAGACAGGTGAGAAACCGAACACCTGCTGAGGGGGATGGCAGGTGTCACTGGGCCGTGAGGCGATCCAGGATAAGGCTTCACAGAGGGGCTGATGAGAGGGAAGGAAAAGGGTCCCTGTGAAGGGAGAGAAGCGCTGCGTGCCTTCGGTGCGGCATAGGAAGACAGGCAGGCCAGGTGCTGCTCCGAGGAGGCGAAGGGTTGGAGATGGGAAAGACGGAGGGGGGCGCAGCCGGCCCGGTAGGGTGCATCGCCTGGCACAGACCCTTCTAACCCTGCGCGCGCCCTGTGCCTGGCCGAGGGGGTTCGTTTGCTCAGGAAATGTTCCCAGGAATCTGCTGAGACAGACTGGCTCCCTCCCCAACTGGCATCGTTGTGCCATATTGACCCTCAGACATGGACAGCCCACCCTTGAGTGAGTGCTAAAATGCCGAGAAGAAATTCGCGGGAATTCGTGGACAGCTCACGAGCTCCTTTTTGGGTCCATTCACCACCACACCTTTCACCATAGATGCTCTGCCTGCCATCACGTTTTGGTTTTTTTGTTTTTTGTTTTGTTTTGTTTTTTTTACCAGCCAGTTATTTCCCTTTCCCTTTCCACCATCTGGTGGTAGGAAGAGATAATGAAATAGATCGGAGATGTTCAGGCAGAAAGTGAGACAATAGAGAAGTTAGATCAATGGCCCCCCAAAATGGAGGCGGCTGAGGGTTAGCGGGCCCAAAGGTAACAAATAAGAGCTGACCCCCTACCCGATAGAGGTCTGCCTCCGTACCACATCCATGATGGTAGGACAAGTCTTGTAAATTGGTTACATCCTGAGATTTTTGTAGAAAAATGCAATTATAACTGTCTCATTAGTTTCCTTTTCTTTTTAACCCTCAAAATCAGGGTCTTACCAACAAGAGGTCAGTGGCATCATCTTTCTAAATACTGTTCATGTGTGTCAGAATAATCTAAACAGGAGAGAAATCAATGGACAGAGGTCCATCCATACAGCTGCTGAGATTGAAATATTAACAAGATTGAAATAAATGTCACACTCCTAAGGAAGTGATTAAAGGAGGCTTAGGCAAGAAGATCCGTGGTGCCCAAGAGCTATAACGTCACAGCACTCTACAGAAGGCAACAAAGTGAGACTCTGTCTCAAAAAGAAAAAAAAAACATGGAGATTAGGAATCTGAAGTGCTGACTAACTGCCATGGACACATGGACATACCTTATTTTTTAGACAGAGTCTCACTCGGTTGCCCTGGGCAGAGTGCTGTGGTGTGTCATAGCTCACAGCAACCTCAAACTCTTGGGCTCAAATAATCCTTTGCCTCAGCCACCAGAGCAGCTGGGAGAACAGGCACTACAGGTGTGCACCACTACACCCACTACTTTTGGTAGAGACCAAGTCTTGTTCTTGCTCAGGCTGGACTCAAACTCCTCAGCTCAAGCAATCCATCTGCCTCAGCCTCCCAGAGTGCTAGGATTACAGGTGTGAGCCACTGCGCCCGCCCCATGGACACACCTTTTGTCCCAGCTACTTGGTAGGCTGAGGGTGGGAGGATCACTGGAGCCCAAAAGTTCTGGGTTGTAGTGTGCTATGCCATGGGTGTCCACACTAAGCTCTGCATCAGTATGGAAACGGGCCACCAGGTTGCCTAAGGAGAGGGGAACTGGTCCAGGTCAGAAACTGAGCAGGGCAAAACTCCAGTGCTGATCAGTAGTGGTATCGCGCCTGTGAATTAGCCAAGGCCATCCAGTTTGAGCAACATAGTGAGATCTCGTCTCTACAAAAAATAAAATAAAAATTAGCTGAGGGTGATAGCAGGGTCACAAAGTCCCACTACTCAGGAGGCTAAGGCAGGAGGACAGTTTGAGCCTAGGAATTTGAGGTCACAATAAGCTATGATTGTGCCACTGCACTTCAGCCTAAGCCACAAACGAGATCCTGTCTCAAAAAAAAAAAAAAAAAACCTGAAGTGTTGAAGGCATAGATGAATACTCAATTGAGTTATTCCTGCCCCAGGCACCCTGATGCCTCACTCATCACATGCCTTGGCATACTATGCTCTAATTAGGGTGATAAAGCCTTATGATATGATCTTAGGGTTGACAAATACTGAAACTCAGAGTCCGGGTAAACCCAGTTACTGAGACATTTTTCCCCTGAACCCCACCCGGGAGAACTGGTCCAGGGTCTCCCCAATACCAGAGGTGATTTTTTTAATTAAGGCCAGGGTCAGTGGACCATCTTAACCCTCTTTTGAAGTGACTCAGACCCCTGAAAGTGAGTAGGCATGTTTCAACATGGAAATAGCTGAGCTGGACTCACAGCGGCCTAGCATCTGGGGTGCTAAAGATTCTTGGCTGGCTGCCCTGTGCATTCTCAGAGCTATGAGTCAAAAGTCTTTGATTCTTTGGTCATAGTTTGCAAGGAAAACAAAAAAAAGGAAGAAACCTCTTTGAACCTTGTCGATGATGCCCACCATGGCTGAACTTACCTGGACACTGCAGAGGCCAATACACCTACACCAGCACACTGGGGCTGACCTCAGTGCGGCTCAAAAAGAAAAAAAAAAAAAAATTAGCAGCTTGTCTTATGTCCTGCTTAGAAAAGACAATCTTTTCATTGAATTTTTTTTTTTTTTCCATCTTCATGCAGGTGAAAACAAACCATCTGAAGTTTTGAGTCCTGTTTTGGCTCCATCTATTTCAGGGCATACCTTTTCCTTCTTGAACCTGAGTGCTGTGTCCCTGCTCCTTGATCTGGAGTGTGCTTCCAACATGGGCAAATTTGTCATTTTCTCATAAAAGAAAAACTGATGGCAAGACTTAACATTTTTGAAACTTCCTGAGCTGTGCCCTTATTTTATTTTTATAGTAGCCTTTTACTTTTTATACCTATTATGCCATGAATTCATGGGGAATATAAGTTCCAGCACCTCAGGATCTTTTTCATTGACTGTAACAAAGGCTGCTATGCCAGTTATGCCATGAATTCACAGGGAATAGGTTCCAGCACTTTATGCCCCTTTTCACTCGTTCTCACATGTGCTCACAGAGCACCTATTATGCTGCACATTCACAGGGAGCAGGTCACAGCCGCTCAGGCTCCTCTCCATGGGTTCTCACAGAGTGGCTTCTCAGGGTAGAGCAGGCCAGCACTTCAGTCGAACCCAGATCCCTTCTCTTTGGCTTCCTTCCTTTTCTGATCATTTTCCTTCACACGTTTCAGGAAGCGATCTCAGCTCTTAGAGTGCTTAATACACTCAAAACGAACACGAATCCTCTTTCCAAGAATCTTGCCCTTAACTTTGCAGACTCTTTCAGTTTTGCCACAGTAACATTTGTGTGGCCTTTTTGAACAGTGCCCGTTCCCTGGATGTCTACAATATCACCTTTCTTGTAGATTCCCATGGATGTGGCCAAAGGAATGACTCCATGTTTTATGAAAGGCCTGGAGGACATGTACCAGGTGCCTCTCCTCTTTCCCTTTGTGTGCAGCATTTTGGTGAGTTACTAGAACATGGTGTCTCAGCCGAAAAAAACTCTGCCCTTATTTTAATGCCTTAACTAAAGTTATGTCAATCCTATTTAAACACTATCAATTTTTTTCATTTTAATTTTCTCTAAATTACAAAAAGGAACATTCCATTTTGTTCACTTATTATTTAGTTCTTCTGAATTGTTCCCATTGCCCTTTCATTTTTTCTTTGACAAACTTTTGCTGACTAGCACAAGGGAAGTGAATATCAAGATTTAAATCCAGCTGCTGATATGAATAGATGTGTAAGTTCCTCATCCTGCCTCTTATAAAAAATACAAGAGTATTTTTTTTTATTATTGTTGGGGATTCATCGAGGGTACAATAAGCCAGGTTACACTGATTGCATTTGTTAGGTAAAGTCCCTCTTGCAATCATGTCTTGCCCCCAGAAGGTGTGGCACACACCAAGGCCCCATCCCTCTCCCTCCTTCCCTCTCTCTGCTTTTCCTCCCCCCTCCAGACCTTAATTGTCATTAATTGTCCTCATATCAAAATTGAGCACATAGGATTTCATGCTTCTCCATTCTTGTGATGCTTTACTAAGAATAATGTCTTCCACTTCCATCCAGGTTAATATGAAGGAAGTAAAGTCTCCATTTTTTTAATAGCTGAATAGTATTCCATGGTATACATATACCACAGAACAAGAGTATTTTTTAAAAGTATAGTTAATGCATTATTTCAAATTATGTGAACTCATCTCATGAGTATTTCTAGAGAAAACAATTGTGTCTAACACATCTTTGTCCCACTGAAATCCCTTTTCTACCAGAATAGAATGCATTTGGGGAATGGGAACTAGCTAAGTGGTTCTCAACCTTCCTAATGCCACAACCCTTTAATACAGTTCCTCATGTTATGGTGACCCCCAACCATAAAATTATTTTCGTTGCTAGCAGTATCAGAAAGTAAAGATATGCTCAAAAAAAAAAGGACAGGACACATCAAAAGGTCATCGGAGCCAACCTGAAAGGCCTCCTGAAGGCCAAAGCTGGAACAATTCAAGCAAGAAAATAAATAATGGTATTATTGGATCATAATCCAGAGAATAAAATTAATATCTTCACGTCCATACTAATATAACTAAAAAACTAAATAAATAAGGAAATAAATTGGAGAGAAGGGACAAGTCTTCCTTACAGAGGAATTCTAATCAATAAATGTAGATGAATTGAGGAAAAGATAAAAGCACCACTAGACCTCCACCATAATAGTTGACACAGGCACAATCCAACTAAGATGCACAAATTAATGGGTGAAAGTTCAAGAAGAAACAGGATATTTGCATAGTTACATACTGTCCCTGAAATAAATGTCTTCATATTTAAAATGTGGGAAATAGTAACTTTACATTGGAGAACCCTGTCAGACAGCACTTTGGGCAAGTGGTGATGGCTACATGCTGATACTTTGGAGGGAGGCTTTTCCATTCCTCGGTTGCATTGTGTATTCTGGGCTAAAGATAACTTAGGTCTAGATCAAAAGCTGTAGAAATAACTAATGTCTTGCTGTATTATGTCGACCTGGCTTGATAACCTCTCTTGAAATGACAAGTTCCTATGACTGACCTTAAGCAATCCACCTGCCTTGGCCTCCCAGAGTGCTAGGATTATAGGTCTGAGCTACTGCACACATCCTATCTTCTCTATTAGTAGCTTCATGACTCAGATAGGAACCAAGGGTTCTATGGACACATTAACAGGTCAGTTTTTAAAAATGAGAACTGATAAACTAACAATATGGGGCTTTGGATCTCACCAGTAATGAAAATTTAAAAATAGGAATTGACTTTCAAAATATAGTAGAAACTCCATAGTTGACAACCTCCCTATACCGACCACCCCTTAAGTTGACCTAGTTCTCATAGGCCAGACTGCATCATATGTACATGTCAGTACAGTAGGCCTAGTCCCTTAGGTTGACCACCTCCGTCTGTTGACTAGTCTGTTATGGTTCCTTGGGTGGTCAAATTACAGAGGCTCTACTATAATTTCTGCTTTTCACCTGAACTTTCAGGAGAAGTTCAGTTCAGAGGCCATATCATAGACCATGTTGCATTGGAGCTGGGCGTCCAGGCTGCACTGACCTTGCACAACACTCCAGACAGAGGGAAGAACAAGTGAGAATGCTCAGAGTCTGCAGAACAGATGGTGTTTTCAAGGGGACTTGTGCAGAAGGGGCCGGACTGCAGCCAAACATCTAAGTAGTCTCCGTGCCAGGCCAAGTGCAAACAAGACACTGCAGGCAATGGGTAAGAGCACAGGTTTCTAAGCTGACTGGATGAACCTAAAGCAGCGGTTCTCAACCTATGGGTCACGACCCACAGGAACGTATTAAAGGGCCATGGCATTAGGAAAGTTGAGAACCACTGGCCAGAGGCTCATGCCTATAATCCCAGCACTTTGGATCACCTGAGCTCAGGAGTTTGAGGCTGTAGTAAGCTATGACTGCATCAATTGCACTCCAGCCTGGGCAACAGAGTAAACCCCCCGCCAGCCCCCCACTGCCAGTCTCCAAATAAATAAATAAACAGACTAATAACTTTAGGATAGTAACTGGTGAGCTCTGCAAAGGCAGAACTAGAGAAGGGAGAGCCTTCAGGTAAGAGGACAGGGGTAGGACAGAGATATCAAAGGCACCAAGAAATACGATGGCATTAACACTGTCAAAGAGGAGAAGTTGCCTTCTAGAGCTCTTTTTGAAGTACATTTGACAGGATCTGGAGACAGCAGATTTGGGAAGAGGATAAGGAGCAAACATGGCAGGCTCAAGCTCGGGGCCGATGCTCAGTGGTCAGGGCACTAGCCACCTACAACGGGGCTGTCAGGTTCGAACCTGGCCTGGGCCTGCTAAACAACAATGATGACAATTACAACAATAAGCTAGGTGTTGTAGCGGGCGCCTGTAGTCCCAGCTACTTGGGAGGCTGAGGCAAGAGAATCACTTAAGCCCGAGAGTTGGAGGTTGCTGTGAGCTGTGATGCCACAGCACTCTACTGAGGGTGACATAGTGAGACTCTGTCTCAGGCTCAATAGAAATAGTTTGTTGGGCGGCGCCTGTGGCTCAGTGGGTAGGGCGCCGGTCCCATATGCCGGAGGTGGCGGGTTCAAACCCAGCCCCGGCCAAATTAAAAAAAAAAAGAAATAGTTTGTTAACTGGCTGGGAAGCTGGGTAGAGGAGGAGATCAACCATGTAGAGAAGGAAGTCTTTACTGGGGGGGGTAAGAGTATAGCGGAGATAATGACTTCAAATTTGACTTTTATTGAGAGTGAATCCAAAAAAGAATGAAGGACCAATTCATGCTACAATGTAGTTGACCCTTGAAAATATGATGCTAAGTGACAAAGCCAGTCATAAAAAGCCACCTATTGTTTGATTTCATTTATATGAAATGTCTGGAACAGGGAAATCCATAGAGACAGAAAGTAGATTAGTGGTTATCAGTGGTTACTGAGACCAGCCTGAGCAAGAGCGAAACCCCCATCTCTACTAAAAATAGAAAAATTGGCCAGGCGTTGTGGCAGGCGCCTGTAGTTCCAGCTACTTGGGAGGCTGAGGCAAGAGGATCACTTGAGCCCAAGAGTTTGAGGTTGCTATAAGCTATGATGTCATGGTACTCTACCAAGGGCAACAGAGTGAGACTCTGTCTCAAAAAAAATTCTTGTTATGAATATTTTACCACCAAAAGAAAGAGTGAATACTTTATGATTGGCGGGTTATATGGGACCAGGTGGGGATGGTTTTCCTGTGTTTTGCTTTCTCTAATAATACCTCCACCTTGTTTCCCAAACAGGAAATCAATATAGCAATAACCATTATCCTATCATCCTCAATGTCACCACCTCTGGGTTCCGAGAAACCAAGACTGGTGGCCTGAGCTGACAGTAAGAAGCCACAGCTGCCTCCAGGTTGTGAAGCCCCCAAAGCAGACAGTCAATCTCAGACAGGTTTTCAAGCCCCAGAGGCCATAAGACTTAATTGAAAAGTCTCTGAACCAGGTGCTCACTTAATAAGATAAGACACAATCCTTTCTAGCACAACTTCTTATTAAATAGAGTCAGTCAAATCAAGTTCCTCTTCTCAAAAATAATTACAGGCCAGCCAGAGGCAAAAGTAGGAAGTAAGTGAAGTTCATCTTCTTTGTTTTATGTGGCAGCCCTGGGTTTAGGGTTCCATTCCCCTGCTGAAGTTTTCTTTCCCGTGCCACAGCAGCTCTTAACGTGTGGTCCCAGCCCAGCAGCAGCACGTGGAAACTTGGTAGAGATGCACTTTGTGGACCCCACCCCAGACCATCCGAATCAGGAGCCCTCCAGGGGATTCTGATGCAGCTGAAGCATGAGAACCACCGCTGTACTTCAGCTCCTCAGAGCCAACCTGACTTCAGCCAGCTGATGAACGGGTGGTCTTTGGCAATGAAAATGGGCTTGAGGGAGCTATCAGTGACACAGAGACCTGAGCTAGTAAAACTGAATTGATGTTTTGTGAAATATATTTGTATCATTATCATCCCAAAAGTAATACCTGCTCATTTAAAAAAAAAATAAAATCAAACATTAAAGACACATTGTAGAAGATGAAAATCTTCCACAATCTCACAATTACCAATTATTGGAGAATAATTGGAAAATTCCTCCAGACATTTTTTCAAATATTCACTGATACTAAGATATGCAATGATTTCCACTGATTGTCATTGTCATTCTTCTGAGCTGGTAACTCCTCCTTCGTGCTGTAATAATGGAAATTGAGAACCTTGAAGAGGGGCTACTTTTTTCCCTGGAGGATTCTCAAATCAACTTTTGGTAAAATGAATTTGTGAAATATTAAACCTATCTGAAATGGAACTTTTAATGTTATTTCATAACCTTCATCTGGAAAGAAATTAGAATTCCTGCTAAAAATGCCAGAGCAATTCTCTGATATTCTTTAATAAGATTAAGCCCAGGGAGACCGCTCGCTCCCAACCACCCACCCTGCCCCTCAGCTGACCTAAGGCCAGAAGCCTGGTGGTGTTTGGCCAGACATTCTTTTTCCTTGTGTCCAGTCTGACGATGATCATCTAAGCATTCGCTTCCCAGAAAACGTCCCAATCAAGAAGGAATCTTGAAATGAAACTTTGACATGTATTCATAATTAAATCTCTTGGGAAGTTTTACATATGCTCCTGTCTCCTATAACTATAACAACACAAGAAACTGTCAGACAGGGACTAGACTTTTTTCTTTTCTTAGACAGAGTCTCACTTTGTCACCCTGAGTAGAGCACTGTGGTGTCTTCATAGCTCAAGCAACCTCAAACTCCTGAGCTCACAAGATCCTCCTGCCTTAGGGTTCCAAGTAGTTGGGACTATAGTCACCTGCCACAACACCCGGCTAGTTTTGTCTATTTTTAGTAGAGATGGGGGTCTCTTTATTGCTCAGGCTGATCTTGAACTCCTAAACTCAAGCTATCCACCCACCTTGGCCTCCCAGAGTGCTAGGATTACACGTGTGAGCCATCACACCAGGCCTGGACTAGATCTTTTCCCAGCACCTAAATAAAGGAATGAAAAGGTTCATCCTGACTTAAAAATACAGTGTTGTGAGTCTTTGAACATCTCTCTGGGCAGCAGACGATCTGAAGATAATGATCACTCCGATTTATGGGGGAGCAGGATCTGCAAGCCTCTTTTATCCTCATTCAAATTTTCCTGGTAACAGAGTTGGTTATGTGTTAACTATGCCCATCTTACAAGTGAGAGGACTCGAGTTCAGAGAGGCTAAATGTCAAGCCAAATCAATGTCCTTTAGTGGGAGAAAGCAGGCCTGGGAAGGTAAAACCAGCTCTGTCTCATCCCATTAGAAATGAGGAAATCATCTGAGATTGGACAAAATAACCCAATTTGTTTTCATGGTTTATAATTCCTATTCAAGGGTCATAATGTCACATTTCAATGGGTTTTCCTGAGTGTTTTGCTTGGTATGAAATCTAGATACATGTAAAATGTTATAACACTAAGTGATGAAACACAGACAACACACACATCCCCTACACTTACAATTGCCTTTTCACTTAGAAAATACATTTAAAATTTTGCAAACAAGGGGCGGCGCCTGTGGCTCAGTGAGTAGGGCGCCGGCCCCATATGCCGAGGGTGGTGGGTTCAAACCCAGCCCCGGCCAAACTGCAACAAAAAAATAGCCGGGCGTTCTGGTGGGCGCCTGTAGTCCCAGCTGCTCGGGAGGCTGAGGCAGGAGAATCGCGTAAGCCCAAGAGTTAGAGGTTGCTGTGAGCTGTGTGAGGCCACAGCACTCTACCCTAGGGCGGTACAGTGAGACTCTGTCTCTACCAAAAAAAAAAAAAATTTGCAAACAAATACTTCAAAAGGCTAAAAGGTCATCCTTGAGCTGTGGAGCTGTAATTGAGCCCTTTTCCTCCTATTTTCTGAGCCAGCAGGGCATGGGGGTGCAGCCACAAACCTACCTGTGATCAATTCAGGCTTCACCTGGTACTAGCTGGCACATAACCTTAGTGGGGTTCTTAACCACTCTGTGCCTCCACTTCCTCATCTGTAAATGGGAGAGAATAGTGTCTGTTTCATGGGATTGACATAAGGCTGTACGAGGCCAATGCTTATGAAGTGCTTAGGATAGCGTCTGACACTATTCGAGACTTCCTTTAAAGAGCATAATTTTAGTAATGGAAAAGGTTGCTTCAAAGTTTATTAAACCTTCACTATTTAACTTTTTTCTTATTTGAACATCTTAGAGTAAGTATTAACTATAATTGAACAAATACACATTTAAAAATTATTGACAGAATTTAAAATCAGCATCTAATTTGACAATCTGTAGCAAAGTCCTGAGAAGTACATACTTCTGGCCGGACGTGGTGGCTCACGTCTGTAATCCTAGCACTCTGAGAGGCCAAGGTGGATGGATCACCTTAGCTCCCGAGTTCGAGACCAGCCTGATCAAAGAGCCAGATCCTGTCTCTAAAAAATAGCCAGGTGTTGTGGTGGGCGCCTGTAGTCCCAGCTATTTGGGAGGCTGAGGCAAGAGAATCACTTAAGCCCAGGAGTTGGAGGTTGATTTGAGCTGTGATGCCACAGCCCTCTATCAAGGGTGAAAAAGAGACTCTATCTGAAAAAAAAAAAAAAATTAAAAAAAAAGAAGCACACACACACTTCTGGTCACTCCTAGCACACTGGTATTTGTGCCTATTATCTCTCCTTCTCAAGTCCTAGTAAAATGATAGCAAAGAAATCAAAGGGGAATCCTCTTGCAAAGACAAGGAGAACTGGAGAGGAAGCATCAAAGGAATGTGCATTTCATGGCGCTGTCAGAGTGCAAACAGCAGCCTGGGAGGGGTAACAGGCTTAGCAGGAAGCCACCAAATCAGGATCTGCAGCAGACCCAGCAAGGGAGCCCCTCATCTGAGCCCAATCCAGGCAAGGCTCAAGGGAGATGGCATCACCATCTGTACACTGAGAGGCTAGACCGTCGGGTCCTCTCCTGACCCCACTCCATCAGAGTGACCCCTCCAGGCAGGAGACAAGAGCCTTGTTATCCTCAGACATTAAACCTGAGAGGATGGCTGGGCACAGTGGCTCACGCCCCTAATCCCAGCACTCTGGGAGGCCGAGGACAGTGGATTGCTTGAGCTTAGGAGTTCAAGACCAGCCTGAGGAAAAGCAAGACCCCCGTCTCTAAAAAATAGCCAGGTATTGCAGTGGGCGCCTACAGTCCCAGCTACTTGGGTGGGAGGCTGAGGCAGGAGGATCACTTGAACCCAGGAGTTTGAGGTTGCTGTGAGCTATGACACCATGACACTCGGGTGAGACTCTGTCTCTAAATACTTAAACCTGAGACAATGCCATTCCCAGTGCCCCAGTGACCAAGCCTGGTAGGTCTTGCCTACCTGCCTTCCCTGCCACAGGCACGCTACGAGCAGCACCTTCTCCAGAAAAGAAACCGAAGGAGCCTGGAGGAAAGATCTCCAGGTGTGGGTGTGGGAGAAACTCCAACCAAACACTGCTTCTCTGGAGGCGGTAGAAACCAGCCACGTGGGAGATGAGCTTGGCAATGGCTTCTATTAAGCTTTTAGAACAGCCCACTTTGCTACTGTAAATGTGGATAATTAGTGGGAGCTTCTTAAAGATTCTTGAGAATTGCTGCAGCTTCTATCAGTGTTGGGGCTTCAGGCCAAGATCTTCAGAGTTAATTCTTCTGACCTTTTTCACAGGGTCCCTGACCTCTACACTTAACCACCACCTGCTCCGGCTCTTCCAACCTCCATGTAAACCTTTAATTCTGAAATTCCACTTTTCATACCTGAAATGCCTAGAATGACTTCTGTTTCCCTGGCTGAACCTAGGCAGATTCAGCCTGTGCCGGAGGCTTCTGTGCCCATTCTTGGTTCTCCCCCAGCCTGCTTTGGGCACTGTAATTATGGATGGCTTTGAGTCAAGTTCTTTCAGTGGAGAGTGCCAGCAGAAATGGATGATGGGAGGAGAGAGAAGTTAGGGTATGTGTTCTCTGCACTCCTCCCTGTTAAGTCACAGAGTGGCTGTGTCCTTCTACTGAAGACTACTGCTCCTATCAGCTGCCCCTTTCCACATGGACACCTTTCAGTGTCCCAAATGCTACTCCCTCCCCTGGCCCCTTAGGCCTTAGGTAGTAAGAGCTCTCCCTCATTGTTACTCATGAGATATTGATCTATCCTTTGTTGTTTCCCCTAAACTTTGCCCACATCTTCATAAATAGTCCCTTATTAAACCCTTCTCAATGGCTCAGTTTAAGTGTCACATCTGTTTCCTGCCAGGCCCCAGCTGACACAGAGCTCTGTCATCCCTCACCAGAGATTCTATCCAGACTAACAGGATGGCCTAAGGACTTTAGGTACCTTACTGTTCAACACCAACAAAGATCACCAGATAATTGAGAAACACTCCCAAAGTGAAGGAAAAAGGCAAAAATAAACAAAATAGGAGCCAAGAACAAAGTAAGTATATAGGGAACAAAAGAAGATTTCAACATCAAGAACCAAAACACTAAAAGATTCTCAGAGTGTTGAGAAGAGATTGCATCCATGAAAGAAGGACAGGACAAATGAAAGTGAAAGAAAGAGTGAGAGAGAAACAGAGAGAGAGGAAATCAAAAGGAAAGAGGAGAAAGAGGTGGGAAAGCCATTACAATCAAAAGAAAGAGATCTTGGAAATTCAAAATATGATAGGTGAATTTTTAAAAATTTAACAAAAAGATTGTCATACAAAGTCAAGGAAATCTCCCAGGAAGTAGAATAAAAAGACAATGAGCTTAAACATAGAATGGAAGGAAATACGGAGGATCATTCCAGAAAGTCAACGTCCAACTTATAGGAAATCCAGGAAAATGTAAACAAAGAAATGGAAGCACTAAAATTATCCAGTAAACAATACGAGAAAATGTCCCTAAACTGAAGGACAATTGTGTCCACATGGAAAGGTCCCACCAAGAGTCTGAGACAATGAATGAAAAAAGACCCACACCAAGACATATTATCATAAAATTCAGAACGCTAGTGATAAATCCTAAAAGCTCCCAAAGAGAAAAAGCAAGTCACATAACAAAGGATTGGTAATACACCTCTTGAAGTTGAAAGATAATGGAGCAATACTTATAAAATTCTGGTAGTAAATCATCTTCAACCTAGAATTCCATACTCAATCAAACCACCAATCAAATATAAAGGTAGAATAATGACATTTTCATACATATAAGGACTCCAACTACATACTTCCTGGGCATCCTGCTTATAGAATGCCAGAAGGATGTGTTTCAGCAAAAGAAAGGAGCATGCTAAGAAAGCAAAAGACATGAGACCCAGGAAACAAGGGATCCCATACAAAAAAGCAGTAAGAGAAAAAATTCCTGTATGACACTGTAGAGCAGGTCAGGTCACCTTGAACAGAATGGAGAGCTATAGCAGGGAGGTCTGATTTAATAGAGTATTTGGAACATGTTATTGGTAAGCTTTGGCAGATTTAATGGAGGCTGTAGATCAGGGGTCCTCAAACTGCGGCCCTCGGGCCACATGAGGCAGTGTGATTGTATTTGTTCCTGTTTTGTTTTTTTTACTTCAAAATAAGATACGTGCAGTGTGCATAGGAATTTCTTCATAGTTTTTTTTTTTTAAACTATAATCCGGCCCTCCAATGGTCTGAGGGACAGTGAACTGGCCCCCTGTTTAAAAAGTTTGAGGATGCCTGCTGATGTAGGGCAGTAGGCCCCCAAAGATGCTTATGCTGTAAATTGTGGAACCTGTGACTATGTTAGTTTACATGGAAGAAGGAATTGGAGCTGGAGATGGAATTAAGTTTGCTAATTAACTGACCTCGGGATAGGCCAATTCTCCTGGGTTAGCTAGGTAGGCCTAATGTAATCACAAGGGCCCTTAAATATGGAATGGGACGAAGAGAGAATGTGAGAGTGATGAGGCAGCTGAGAAAGACTCAAGCAGCCATTTCTGCCTTTGAAGATAAAAGGTGGCCACCAGCCAAGGAATGTGGCCAGCCTCTCACAGCTGGAAAAAGCAAGAGAATCGATTCTCCTCTAGAGCTTCCAGAAGGAATGCAGCCCTAACACGACTTTTATTTTAGCCCAGTAAGACCCACTTTGGACTTTTGGCCTTGTTATAGCTTCAATAGGAAGTGAATGCAGAGGATTTGATTAAGTGTCCAAAACCAAGTGAGAAAGAACATTCAAGGCAGTTGTTAGTATCAGAAAAAACAATACATTGTAAAAAAGGAAACAATCTTATGTATAATCTGTATGGTTCAGCAAAAAACACACACAATATTTAATGGTATTCAGGGGTCTTCAAACTACGGCCCACGGGCCACATGCGGCGGTGTGATTATATTTGTTCCCGTTTTGTTTTTTTACTTGAAAATAAGATATCTGCAGTGTGCATAGGAATTTCTTCATTGTTTTATTTTTTTTAAACTATAGTCCGGCCCTCCAGCGGTCTGAGGGACGGTGAACTGGCCCCCTGTTTAAAAAGTTTGAGGACCCCTGGGTAAGGCAATTAATGTTGATTGACCAAAATATATAACAATCATAAACTGGGAGTCCTTCAAGTTGAAGTTGGGGGATGTCTTAGTTCATGTGTGTTGCTATAAAGGAACATTTGAGGCTGGGTAATTTATAAAGAAAAGAGTTTTATTTGGCTCAGGGTTCTGCAGGCTGGACAAGAAACCTGGCACCAGCATCTGCTTCTAATGAGGGCCTCAGGAAGCTTCCACTCATGGTGAAAGGTGAAGGGGAGCTGGTGTGTGCAGAGATGACGTGGCAAGAGAGGAAGCAAGAGAGAACAAGGAGGGGGTTCCAGGCTCCTTTTAACAACTAGCTCTAATAGAGTGAGAATTCACTCATTTCTTTTTTTTTTTTTTGACCGGGGCTGGGTTTGAACCCGCCACCTCTGGCATATGGGACCAGTGCCCTACTCCTTGAGCCACAGGCGCCGCCAGAGAATTCACTCATTTCTATGAGTACACCAACTAAGCCGTTCTTGAGGCATCTTCCACTAGGCCTACCTCCATGATTTGAGATCAAATTTCGGCATGAAGTCTGGAGGGTCAAAGATCCAAACTACAGGATTCATGTAAGGAAGAGAGCCAAATCTTTATCTATTGTAAGAGGAACTAAATAGTACCTAAAATCCATACATTAAGAAATAGAGTATAGGCATATCATTTAGTTATAGGGAGGGAAATCCAGAAGAGACAGACCTAAGAGTTGAAAGTGGTTCCCCCTGGTGAGGAGAACTGCAGAATACAAAGAGATAGAACAGGTGGATGGCTGCATCAGGACACAAGCCTTATTTGGGACAGTTGTTTACTCTATGTCCATATCAGCTCCTTTTTTGCTGCTGTAACACATTAGCACAGAGTTAGTGGCTTAAAATGACACAATTTATTATATCACAATTCTGGAGGTCAGAAATATGAACTGGGTCTCAGGGCTGAAATCAAGGTGTTGGCAGGGCTGCACTCCCACTGGGGCTTCAGGGGACAATCCTTTTCCTGACCTTTTCCAGTTTATAAAAACTAGAGGTTGCAGCTCGGTGCCCATAGCTCACTGAGTAGGACGCTGGCCACATACACCGGGGCTGGCAGGTTCGAGCCCGGCCTGGACCTGCTAAAACAACAATGACAACTGCAACCACAAAATAGCCAGGCCGGGCGGTGCCTGTGGCTCAGTGAGTAGGGCGCCACCCCCATATACCAAGGGTGGTGGGTTCAAACCCAGCCCCAGCCAAACTGCAACAACAAAAAAAATAGCCAGGCATTGTGGCGGGCGCCTGTAGTCCCAGCTACTCGGGAGGCTGAGGCAAGAGAATCACCTAAGCCCAAAAAATGCTGCAGGTTGCTGTGATCTGTGACGTGACAGCACTCTACTGAGGGTGACAAAGTGAGACTCTGTCTCTAAAAAAAAAAATAGCCAGACCTTGTGACGGGTGCCTGTGGTCCCAGCTGCTTGGGAGGCTAAGGCAAGAGAGTCACTTAAGCCCAAGAGTTTGAGGTTGCTGAGAGCTGTACAGCTGACATAGTGTGACTGTGTCTCAAAAAAAAAAAACAGAAACAACAAAATAACAAAAACAGAAACAAACTAGAGGTTGCCCATGTTCCTGGGCTCATGGCTTTCTCTGGCCAGCAATCACATCACTACAAACTCTACTTCCATCTTTACATCTCCTGTGACTCTCCTGTTTCTCCTGTTCTTTTAAGAAGACCTTTTTGATGACATTGGGCCCACCTGGATAATCCAGAATAATCTTCCCATCTTGAGATCCTTAACTAAATTGCACTTGGGAAGTTCCTTTGCAGATCCCAGGGATTGTTAGGATGTAGACAATCTATGCTCATAAACATTGTTTATGAAGCTAAAAAGGTATCAACAACTACATGCTCATGACAAAAAGGTTTAAGGTACAGGCACAAAAAGACTACCATGTAGCAATTAGACATTTTTCTATAGAGTTTTTTCTTTTTGTTTTTTTTTTTTTGAGACAGAGTCTCACTATGTCACCCTCAGTAGAGTACTGTGGTGTCACAGCTCACAGCAACCTCATACTCTTGGGCTTAAGTGATTCTCTTGCCTCAGCCTCCCGAGTAGCTGGGACTACAGGTGCCCACCACAACGCCCGGCTATTTTTTTTGTTGTAGTCATCATTGTTGTTTAGCAGGCCTGGGCTGGGTTCAAACCCACCAACCCCAGTGTATGTGGCTGGCGCCCTAACCACCGAGCTACGGGCGCTGAGCTGCTTTTTCTTTTTTTTTTTGAGACAAAGTCTCACTCTGTTGTGTCCAGGCTACAGTCCTGTTGCATCATAGCTCACGGCAATCTTAAACTCTTGGACTCAAGCGATCCCTTTACCTCAGCCTCCCAAGTAGCTGGGACTATGGCTGCTCACCACAATGCCAAGCTATTTTTAGAGATGGGGGTCTCTTTCTTGCTCAGGCTGGTCTCAAACTCCCGAGCTCAAGCAATCCACCCACCTCGGCCTCCCAGAGTGCTAGGATTACAGGCATGAGCCACCGTGCCTGGCACTGAGTTTTTGATGACTGGAAAAAGATGTTTGCTGTAGTGTGTGTGTGTGTGTAGATATACATACATGCCAAAAGCACACAAGGATTGAGACCAAACTGTTAACTGTGGTTACCACTGAGTAGTAGTATAAGTAATTTGAATGTACTTCTTTATATTTTCCCATACTTTCTAGAATTTTTTTCCCCATCAAGTATGAATTAGTATTATAACCAGAAAAACATTTTCCATTTTGCCTAAATAAATAAATAACTTTTAATGATGAGCATCTGAGACCCTAGAGACTAAGCAGCAGCAGCTGTCACCAAAGATTACACATGTAGCAATTAACAGAGCTAAGAAAAATATGTCAACTACTCATTAATTAACACATTCTAAAATGTGGTTTAGCTATACATGCTCTAGAAATATGTTGAAGCCATTACTCTAAACCTATATATCACATTCTCTTTAGATTCTTGTTTTGTCCTAAAGTCTAAGAGGCCAGAACATGTCGGTGGGCACCGCTTATCTGGTTTCTAGGTACTATTTGAAAAAGGCAGCTCAATTCCCTTCCTTGCCCATTAGGTGGGGCAAGAAAGCTTTAGAAGAGTCCCTGGCAGCTAATACATGAACAGGAAGAGTCTAAACTGCAGAAAAAGCAGTCATTCCAATCCGCTTGGGTAAAATGTGTACTAAATTTTTTCTAGGGTGTGAATAGTTTTCTTAACATGAGGATACACGTTAAGAATTTACAAAATGTGGCTCGGTGCCTGTGGCTTAAGTGGCTAAGGCGCCAGCCACATACACCTGAGCTCGCGGGTTCGAAACCAGCCCTGGCCTGCCAAACAACAATGACAGCTGCAACCAAAAAAATAAATAAATAGGGGCGGTGCCTGTGGCTCAAAGGGGCAGGGCGCCGGCCCCATATGCCGGAGGTGGTGGGTTCAAACCCAGCCCCGGACAAAAACTGAAAAAAAAAAAAAAATAAATAAATAAATAGCCGGGCATTGTGGTGGGTGCCTGTAGTCCCAGCTACTTGGGAGGTGGAGACTGGAGACTCGCTTGAGCCCAGGAGTTGGAAGTTGCTGTGAGCTGTGATGCCATAGCATTCTACCAGGGCGACAGCTTGAGGCTCTGTCTCAAAAAAAAAAGAATTTACAAAATGTGTTTCAATACTTAACAATCACACCTGTAACCAGGACATTTGTCCTAATTTTTTTTTTTTTTTTTGCAGTTTTTGGCCGGGGCTGGGTTTGAACCCGCCCCCTCCAGCATATGGGGCTGGCACCCTACTCCTTTGAGCCACAGGCACTGCCCTGCCCTAAAATTTTAAGTTAAAATATCTCAGGTTAAAATGCAAAGTCAAACTACATTGAGCTATCTTTTTTTTTTTTTTTTTTTTTTTTCAGTTTCTGGCCGGGAGCTGGGTTTGAACCCGCCACCTCTGGCACTTGGGGCCGGAGCCCTACCCCTTTGAGCCACAGGCGCCGCCCTGAGCTATCATTTTTTAAGATTGGCAAAAATTCAAAAGCTTGTACCAGACTCTGTCAGCCAGGCTGTGTGGTAGTCGGCACTCTCATCCACCTCTGGGGAAATGCAGCTGGTATAACTCCTATGGAGAGGGGCTGGCAATATATAACAATATTCCATATTCATCTACCCATCAGCTCAGCAATCTCATTTCTGAGAATTTATGCTGAAGATTCACCTCCAACAATATAAAATAAATACACACAAGGTTGTTGATTACAGCATCATTTGTATTTGCAAAATATTCAAAACTACCTAAAAGGCCTAATATAGGTGTGGATGGAGTACCATGCAGCTGTAAAGAAGAATGAGGACCATCTCACAAACTAATATGGAGCAAGTTCCAAGATTTCTTAAGCAAAAAAAAAAAATTGCAAAAGAAAATATAGAGGATGCTACCTTCTGTCTACGGAAAAGGAAGAAATAAGAACACCCACATATATCTGCTTGTCTTTACCAATAGGAAATATGGGAAGGAGGAAGCAGATGTTGGTCATCTACAAGGAGTGGGAGCAAACATTATTGGAGGAATGCAGGAGACAGTCACACGACCCTGCTTAGTTTTGCTTTGTGTAAGTATGTTAATGTTCTACATGTTCAAGCAATCAAATCAAATCAATGTGGATGAGAAGGGGGAGCTAAAACCAAGAGCAAAGTTCTAAAAAAAAAATCCAACCACTTTGTAGGGGCTTGTGGGTAGAGACCAATCCAAGTAATTTAAGAACATGATATTTATCTATACACCTTCTGTCTTTGGGAGCATGGGGGTGGAGAACTGCAAACAAGTCCTGAACTATCTTTAGTAGCTTTGTTTCCCATAGTGGTATAAGCGAAGCTATTCTAAACTATTTTAGAGGTATTATAGGATTGAGCCAATGATTAAATGATTTGATGTTGTTGGGAGCCATGTTTCTCACTGTGGAAGGGACATACCAATATAAAATAGGAGAATCCCATGGAGATGGATGGGAGGTATAATTTCTAAAATATCTATGTATGTGTATGTGCGTGTGTGGACACACATACATATGTATTTCCCAGGGGTGGCTGCTGAAAAGGCTTATAAGCAAAGACACTCCAGTAGCAACAGGCCCTGGGGACCAGTTCTTGGTCTTACCCACCATTTCCCACTAAAAGGGACCAAGCCTCCTTAGAGAAAGGCTGATTTCAAGCCTGGGGCAGGGAATGTTCAAATTAAGATTGAAACATCAGAATAAGGAAGCATTAAAAAGAATTGCTGGAGGGCGGCACCTGTGGCTCAAAGGAGTAGGGCGCAGGCCCCATATACCAGAGGTGGCTGGGTGCAAACCCAGCCCCGGCCAAAAACTGCGAAAAAAAAAATTTAACAATAACTCCTACAAGAAAGAAAAAAGGGAAAAAAGAAAAAAGAACGAGCGAAGAGAGAAAGAAAAAAAGGCAACAAAATTATATATATATATATAAACATATGACTGTATATATGCTGTAGGGATTGACTTTGGCAGGAATATATTTATGTTGCAATATACTTTCTGGACACCAGGAGGCGCCATGAGTGGTTCCCAGGCTTATACCTGTCTCCCAAAGTAAATGTTCTTGGTGTTTGCCAGATTACCCACTTGGCGCCTAGACCCGGCTGAACTGCTGATTCCACCGATCTCAAAAATCTTCACAGGCAGGTTTCCCAAATTCTCCCTGCAACAGTTCCCGTCATGTGCGGGATATCCTGGGCCAGTTCCGAGTGTAGGAAGACTGTCTGCGGGTGAGACTCAAATCGCTGCGCCTGGCCCGCGGGGGAAGTGCCTCGGCAACCACCATCTCCCAAATTCCAAAACCACCATTCCAGATTAAAGGAGAATAAGGAGACTGACAAAACAAACAGTAATGAGTGCTTGTAGATGGGATCAGTACTGGAGAGACAATTGCTATAAAGGTCACTCTCTTGGGTCAACTGACAAAATTGGCATGGTAGGCAGAAAAAACTGTTCCTCAAAGATTCTCATGTCCTTACCCCACAAACCTGTAAATATGTTACATTACATGAGAAAGGGGAATTAAGGTTGCATAAATTGGGGAAAAAACTGCATTTGAGAGGACTGCCTGGATTCTGAGTCTATGTGAACAGGATAGCTATTGGGGTTCACAGTCACTTTCAGACAGAATGGGTTTGAGATGGTTTGTAGGACATTTAGATGGAAATTTCTACTGGGTGTGTAGAGCTCAGGTCAGGGCTATAGAGAATGAATACATAGTATCTAAAAACAAGCAATCACAGCAGGGGAAGTGTGGAGACAGAGAAGAGAGCCGGGGACTGAGATACTGGGAACACCAGTACACAAGGGCAAGAAGCCCTCAGAGATAACGGAGTCCCAGGGTGGAAGGTAATCTTGACCAGTGTTTTCCAACCTTTTTTTTTTTTTGCAGTTTTTGGCTGGGGTTGGGTTTGAACCCACCACCTCCAGTATGTGGGGCCGGTGCCCCACTCCTCCAGCCAGAGGCGCCACCCGTTTTTCAACTTTTTAAATCTCATGGCACACTTGAACCTACTGGTAAATTTCCATGGCACACTTAAATTATGTTGATCAAAAAAAAAAAAAGTAAAAAATATATATACTTACTGTGCTTTTTTTTTTTTTCTGAGTCTGAAAAAAGTTGCAATATACTTTCTGGACACCAGGAGGCGCCATGAGTGGTTCCCAGGCTTATACCTGTCTCCCTGCGTAAATGTTCTTGGTGTTTGCCGGATTACTCACTTGGCTGTCGCCCTGGGGAGAGTGCCATGGAATCATCATAGCTCAAAGCAACCTCCAACTCGGGTTCAAGCGATCCTCTTGCCTCAGTTTTTCTATTTTTAGCAGACACAGGGGTCTTGCTCTTGCTCAGTCTGGTCTCCAACTTGTGAGCTCAAGCAATCCACCTGCCTCAGCCTCCCAGAGTGCTAGGATTACAGGCATGAGCCACTAAGCCCAGCCTGTGCTTTGAATGTCTTCCAAAAATAATTTAATTAATGATCTTTACAAATTTTCAAGGCACATCTAAGCTCCTCTCACAGCACACCAGTGCCCCTGTACACTGGTTGAAAAACACTGGTCTAGGGGAAGCCAAGGGAAGAGAGAAAGAAGTAACTGAATTCAACAAACACCAAAATCACCAGGGGCTACAGCAGACAGAAAAATGAGAAGAGTAAACAAGTGAAAAAGAGCCCAAGGCCAAGTGCAGTGACTCCTGCCTGCAATCCTAGCAGTTTGGGAGGCAGATAGGGGTGGATTGCTTGAGCTCAGGAGTTCAAGACCAGCCTGAGCAAGAGTGAGACCGCTGTCTCTTTGCTTGAGCCCAAGAGTTTGAGTTTGCTGGGAGCTATATGATAATCCCAGGACACTCAACCCCAGGGCAACAGAGTGAGATTCTGTCTCAAAAAATGGAGATTTCATTGTGTGGGTTTGTCACATTTTGTTTACTCCATTTCCCTATTGTGAATAATGCTACAATGAACATTACAAGTATCTGAGTCCCTGCTTTCAATTCTTTTGGGTATATACCCAGGAGAGGAATTGCTTGGCCATATGGTAATTCTATGTTTAGCTTTTTGAAGAACATCTTGGAAATTTTTCACCACAGTTGTTAAGAGACCATTAAGTTAACAACATTGTGTTCCCTGCAATCCCTTGCAGAAATTGCCATCAGTGAGAACTCAACATTAAATTAAATTTCTTCTTTACTAAATATTAAGTATCATTAGAAGGGATTAGAATTTGAGATGGGAATTTACTTTAGAAAATTATCCGTAAAGTATAATCTAGTTTTCAATACCTTAAAATATGTACAGTGAAACCAAACAAAACCTCTAAATTTTAGTATAATTCAGGATTTCAAGAAACATTTTTAGCTTCCTGGAAATGAGATCCTATCCCTTTTTCTCTGTAGTGGATATGTCTGAATATCATATAGACTTCAAACACGATTTAAACATGTATGTGTCTACCTGCAAAGACTGAACATATATATATAAAGTTCAATCACAACTACCACAAAAAAATATCCTGAAGCTCAGAAAAAAGTCTAATGAAAAATATCAAAATGTTAGTTTACACTAAATATTCACAAGCAGCGTGGGAACAGATTAATTTTTCTCCCTGGCCTCAAGCAATCCTCCCACGTCAGCCCCCTGAGTAGTTAGGACTTGAGGTGCCTCCCTAGCTAGACATGAAGTCTTGCTATGTTGTGTTGCCCAGGCTGTTCTCAAACTCCAAGCCTCAAGGGATACTCCCACATCAGCCTTCCAGTGCTAGGATTACAGCTGTGAGCCACTGTGCCCAACCTTGATACCAGAATTTTGCTCTTCAGTAGGTTCTTGGTCTCAGTGATTTGAAGAATGAATCCACGGACCACAGATCAGTGGTAAGACAGGATTTATTTACAGAAAAGAATACGGCAGTGCCAGAGCTCCTGGCAGAGAGCAAAGTGCTCTCTCTCTCCCTCTCTGTCTGTATCCTTGTAGGCTCTTTGTCTAGTGGTATATACAATCACATGGGGCCCTCGATAGTTACATTTAGTGTGTCTGGGACATTCTGTCTGGGACATGTCTGGAACAACATGTCTGGGACGTGTCTGGCCCTTGGTAGTTACATTTAGCGGGGCTAGGGTGTCTGGGACATCCTGTCTAAGACATGTCTGGAACAACATGTCTGGGGTCACAAATGAATGGCTACAGTCCCTTTCATTCCCAGGTCTAGGAAATGGGGACCCCCTGCCCACGCTCCAGCCCGCTAGTTCCGCTGCTTGCTGCCACGGCACCAGTATCACCAAGGCAGAGAGGCAGCAGGTCCATGAGCTGGGTGGGATGCCACTTGTCCTGCATCAACCTGATTGACTTTTTTTTTTGAGACAGAGTCTTACTACATTACCCTGGCATCACAGCTCACAGGAATCTCAAACTGTTGGGCTTAAGCGATTCTCTTGCTTCAGTCTCCCAAGTAGCTGGGACTACAAGAGCCTGCCACAATGCCTGGCTACTGATTGACTTTTATTAGCGATTCACAAATCAGGTGGCATTCAATCTATAAAACAGAAAAGAGCTCCATAAGCTAAACCAAATAGATGAGTTTCATAGGCAGGAAAAAGCAGAGGAAAGCAGTAACAAGGAATAGATATCAGATTGGTTATTTCGAGGTTACTTTCCTTATAGTGATGTAAGCAAAATCTTGTTGGCTTAATGGAATTCAGCTATTTCCTCTTTCCAGCTTTTTTAGAAAGTCAGATCTTTACAAGTAAACAACTTAGGTTTTGGTTTGATGATGTGGGACCTTAGCGTGAGTGACTCCATTTGGGGTCTGCTGTCTTCTCTTTAACAACTTTTTATTATCAGGGAAAAGTTTTGTTTTTCATCAGTGTAACCTGGTTTCTTGCACCCTCAATGACTCCCCAACAATAAAAAAAAAAAAAAGTTTTGTTTTTCTTTTAACAATAGTAAGGTCAATTTAAGTTTTATATAATTATCTTAAATATTATAAATCAATAATTTTTATTAAAAGTCAACACAAATACCTACCTACAATAAGCCTGCCCACATCTTTTTTTTTTTTTTTTTTTTTTTTTGAGACAGAGTTCACAACCTCAAACTCCCAGGCTCAAGCCACCCTCTAGCCTCAGCCTCCCGAGTAGCTGGGACTACAGGCACCTGCCACAATGCCCAGCTAGTTGTTCTACTTTAAGTAGAGACAGTTCTTGCTCTTGTTCAGGCTGGTCTCGAACTCCTGAGATCAAGCAATCCACCCCCTCAGCCTCCCAGAGGGCTAGGATTACAGGTGTGAGCCACCTCACCCAGCCAGCCAAACCACATCTTATGACAGGCAGTAAAACCTCTCTAGACTACAATGAAGTAGGCAGCCTATGTAAGTAAAGTCTTATACATGGATTCATACATGGATTTTCATAATGGATATATAATGGATAGAATGAAATGTCCTTATCACTTATTAAAAAAGAATGACTTTATTTTATAAAAATGATACAACATTCATTTTGTTTGACAGCTACAGAAAAGGTCACTAGTAATCCCCCTGCTTAAAAAACACATTCTTCTTAGTAAAGCATCACAAGAATGGAGAAGCAATAATCCAATCCACTCAATTCTAATATGAAGGCAGTAGGTGAGCTAATACATGGTGAGGGGTAGGGGCAGGAGGGAATGGAAGGAGGGAGAGGGATGGAGGTCATGGTGTATGGCACACCTCTTGGGAGCGAGACACAATTATAAGAGGAACTTTATCTAACAAATGCAATCAGTGTAACCTAATTCTTTGTACCCTCAATAAATCCCAAACAATAAAAAAAAGGGTTAACAGTGGGTGGGTATGTTTCTGGACCTCTCAATTTACTCGAAGGTGCAGACAGGATTGATGGTGGAAATCACAATGTTTTTTTTTTTTAATTTAAATTGGTTTAATTTTGAAGTGTAATCCAATGAGACTGAAAACTAAACATTTTAGGTCTTGTACCAAGTAGTAAAATACTCGAAGGCCTTCAGGATCCTTTGACTGATTTACATCAATAAGAGAACCTATTTTTGATGTGGTAAAAGAAATGTGCTCATCTCCAATACAATTTCCAGCTCCTGTCGGCCAACCCTGTCAGGGGGAGGCCACAAAGCATCATCTTCTTTTGTAATTTCACTGTCATCAATAATTCTCTTCAGTTCTTCCATTACACTCTTGTGTACGTAAGCCTCTTTTCTGATCATCACATCATTTTTGTAATTACTGTTGTTGGCATATCTAAGCTTTCCGTCCAGCCGAAACTCGAATTCTAGAAACTCGTGTCCAAACTTGCCCTTGTGCCCTACATAGTAGCGCAGATAGAAATCGCTAGCCATAGACATTTATGTCTCAGGAAGCCCGCCTAAATCCCCGGGAATCACAATGTTTTTATTCTAAAAACTTTTAGAAAAAAATTAAAAAATTAAAAGTTTTAGATTTAATTGCATTTGAACGTAATAGAAAAAACTTCAACATAAAACTGAAGAGGACTGCTGAATTTCAGATAAGTGTTTCTTCACTCTAAGGCAGTGTTTTTCAACCTTTTTTTTATCTCACAGCACACTTGAAACACACAATAAACTTCTGTGGCACATTTAAATTAATGTTGATTTAAAAAAAAAAGAGTTAAAAAACGAATATACTTACTGTGTTTTGAACTTCTTCCAAAAATAATTTAGTTATTGATCTTTGAACATTTTTTGAGGCACATCTAAGATCCTCTTACTACACACCAGTATGCCTCAGCACACTGGTTGAAAATCACTGCCGTAAAGCTACTGGTTCCTAAAAAGAGCTAAGTAAGCCAGTGGTTATCTAACTCCAGCATGCTACTAATCCCCTGGAGGACTTGTTAAATCCCAGATTGCCTGGCCCCATCCCCAGGGTTTCTGATTGGGGGGAGGGGGCGGGGGCGGGGCGGCAAGAGTCAGCACGTCCAACAAATTCCTAGGTGATTAGCTCGGCGCCTGTGGCTCAAGCGGCTAAGGCGCCAGACACATACACCTGAGCTGGTGGGTTCAAATCCAGCCTAGGGCCTACCAAACAACAATGACCATACACCTGAGCTGGTGGGTTCAAATCCAGCCAGGGCCTACCAAACAACAATGACCAAAAAGTAGCCGGGCACTGTGGTGGGTGCCTATAGTCCCAGCTACTTGGGAGGCAGAGGCAGAGGCAGGAGAATCGCTTGAGCCCAGGAGTTGGAGGTTGCTGTGAGCTGTGAAGCCACAGCACTCTACCCAGGGTGACAGCTTGAGGCTCTGTCTCAAAAAAAAAATAATAACAATAATTCCCAGATAATGCTGGTGTTGCTGCTCTGGACCACACTTCAAGAACTACTTGGTTAAGTCCAAGAAAAAAAAAGGTAGTGGGGCAGCGCCTGTGGCTGAAAGGTGTAGGGCACTGGCCCCAGACACCAGAGGTGGCAGGTGCAAACCCAGCCCCTGCCAAACACTGCAAAAAAAAAAAAATAGTGAAAAACTTCAGGTAGGTTACTAGGGTTTTCCCCCATATTATCATCTTGCTACATCATGACTTGACATGACCAGAGAGATGAGGCAGTTCGTTCTTAGTCTTCATCACACTTTCCCTCCCCCATGTCTCAATGTCAATATACGTTAATTTTTCTTTGTCAAGATTTATAACATTTTCATTCCATTCCAAAATCATTCTATTTGCTGGGACTTTGTTGGGGAATCTGGTATCCCCTCTCTTCTGGGCTCCCATTATATGTCCAGAAGCAGACTCACTGGGTTGCAGTCAATGGTGCCACTCACTCCTGTGGGCTTTGGCTTCCCCAGGCTGCTGTGGGACCTGGGAAGTGCCAAGTCCTGGTGATTCTTTCCTCTCTGCTGGGGTTCTGAGATGGCGGCAAAGACTCTGTTGTCTCAAGAGTTTTCATTACTCTCCTCCACATGGCCTGGTCACCCCAGTCACCGCATCAGTCTTTGTCCACGCCAGGGCCTAGTGTCACCAAGATTTTTGTCAACTCCGTTTTTTTTACTTAATATTTCTTGTGGGGGCTAAGTGAAGGATCACCGGCAGCCAGTGCCTCCTGCCTCCTGTCTTACCATCTTTCTCTCCCCTCCTGGTGGACGTGTGCCTGGTGCTTAGTGAGTTTGCTAGGTGATGTGGAAGGTAAGACTTTCTGGTCTACTTATACTTTTCCTGCTTCCACCTGGAAGTATCCCCACCCTTTTAAAAAAAACTATTCAAAAATGTAGGATTTATTAGGTAAAATCTAGTACATAGTACGCATTAGTTTCTCTACCTCCAAGGGCCTAACTTGTAAATCTTTCTCTGGCTCTGGTGGGTCTGGACAGTGATTAAGCAAAGAATAGAACTCTCTTTGCTCTTCTGGTCCAGTTAAACTTCCTTCCAGCTTGTAGAAGATTCACAGTAGATAACCCTCCCACCTTCTACAAGGCCTCCAGCAGATGACCTTTGATCTCTTGTACCACATCCCTGAGTTACAGAGCTGACTGTACCGCTTCCTGAGCTGCCATGCCATGAACTGCTTTAAAAGAAGTGGGGAGGGAGATTGGTGAGAGGAGGGGAGGGTACTGGGTGGGATCTCAGCCAATGAACACAATGCAAGGGCATATTTCAAAATAACTAAATTTTAAATGTCTTCCCATAAGAAATGAGTTAAGGTGATGGATATGTTAATCAGTTTGATTTAAGCATTCCACGCTGTATATCAAATCATCACATTGTACTCCATAAATGTATACAGTTATGATTTTATTTTATTTTTTTGAGACAGAGCCTCAAGCTGTCACCCTGGGTAGAGTACCGTAGCGTCACAGCTCACAGCAACCTCCAACTCCTGACTCATGGGCTTAAGCGATTCTCTTGCATCAGCCTCCCAAGTAGCTGGGACTACAGGCACCTGCCACAACACCCAGCTATTTTTTGGTTGTAGTTGTCACTGTTCTTTGGCAGGCCCGGGCTGGATTTAAACCCGCCAGCCCTGGTGTATGTGGCTTGTGCCTTAGTTGCTTGAGCTACAGTTGCTGAGCCTACAGTTATGATTTTAATTAAAAATTAATAATAAGAAAGAGTCCTCACCCTGTCACCATTTTCCATTTTGGTAGCTGCCCATCTGCTTGCAGATGCTCTTAATAACCCTCAGCTATTAACTCTACTCGACCTGGCTCTCTGTGGCACCTACCTTTTCACAGTGGGTATCTACATAAATTGTTATGTAAATATAGTCATTTTCCAATGAAAATGTATCCTCCAAAATGTTTATAATAGTTTTATCTGTAAGACTACACTTGATGCTTTAAACTGAAATTTATAATGAGATAATTATAGATTCACATAAGCTATAAGAAATAAGGCAGAGATCTTGTGTATACTTTACCCAGTTTTCCCCAAAGCATGAAGTCTTAAAACCAAAACCAGCAAAACCACCAACAGAAGAGTGCCTTCTGAGGTCTGTGAAACCAAGAGGAAAGAAATGTGATGAGGGGATGCTCAAGCAGGAATGCCAACTTTTCTCTCAACCTTTTGTACGTGTCCACTTTAGTACTTACTTTGTGCTGCAATTCTTTGTATCTATGAATCTCTTCTCCAGCAGTTTATGAGGTTCCTCAGAGCAAAGACTATGTCTTACTATCTTTGTCTTCCCAGTACCAGAGAAGGGCCTAGAATGCAGCGTGGTGGGGGGAGGAGGCGGCAATGGAATGGGACTTATCAAAAAAACTTCTCAATTTTTATGTGTCTGAGGATTCAAATTCTTTCCAGCTAATAAAATGATATAAATGATCTTTTGTTCAACTTCCATATAAAAATTAGATATGCAGTTCCTAATAAACATATTCTGTATTCACTACTTATGCATTCATCATTGAAATAATTTTTAATGAGTTCATGTCAAGTAGGATGCTGGGGATATTATGGTGAACATGATAGACATGGTCCCTGTCCTTATTTATCTATTTATTTTTTTTGGGACAGAGTCTCACACTGTGCCCTGAGTAGAGTGCCTTGGCATCATAGCTCACAGAAACCTCAAACTCCTGGGCTCAAGTGGTTCTCTTGCCTCAGCCTCCCGAGTAGCTGGGACTACAGGTTCCCACCACACAGCTCAGCTATTTTTAGAGACGGGGTCTTGTTCTTGCTCAGGTTGGTCTCAAACTTGTGAGCTCAAGCAATCTGCCCGCCTTGGCCTCTCAGAGTGATGGGATTACAGGTGTGAGGCACGGCGCCCAGACCACCCCATTCTTATTTTGTAAAGCAAGTCTTTCTTTGTAGGCTTTAGATCTAATACATGTAACATTTTCTGAATAGGTATTGTGCAGATAACATGTTTTACATTTTAAGACAATGTCAAAAGTATATCCCAGTATGCTTAAATAGAAATCAGTTGTGGAGTAATATTCAATTGGCAATCTTACCCTTAAGTGCTGCAATAAATGAAAATAGAGCTAGAGACTAAATGCCATTTACCAAGTTACATTTCTTTGCCAAACGCCCGTCTTCCCTATCAGACTGTTCATATCATAAAGGCAAGGCCCATGTGTCTTGCCCTCTTGCTCACTGCTGTAATTTTAATACAGTATCTGTGCAATACATAGCTGGCAATCAAATAATTAAATATTCAAGGCTCAAAACAGTCTTTTAGAATATGGAAATAAATGAAATCAATTATTTTAAAATTTGAGACAGATTTGGTAAGTACCTAAAACACAATATAAAGTTGCCATATCATTGTGAGCATGCATTTCTTTCTTACTGTAAGTGGAATGTTACGTGACTACAGAGATGGTAAGCAGCACAAGGCAGGCCCTCTCCTAAGGTTGTTACCTGACCAGCGATGACTCAAGTGCACTCACCTCGTTTACCCCCACCCACTTAAGGAGAAGGCTGCCCTATCTTTTAAAGATATGTGAAAGAAAACGGAATCATGTAGTATTAGTTTTCATAATCTAGTCATGAAATACCAAGTTCTTGCTGAGCTTTGTATTTCAATTCAGAAAGCAGTGTCTTTGTAAGTGAACGGGCTTTAAACATCATTAGGTCCTACCCAAGGTTGTGAACTTCATACCAAATTAAAACAATGTTCTCATAAACTGGCAAGTAATTTCTTTAAGCAGGAAGAGCAACAGTATTTTATTTTTTTACAAATAATCATTTCACAAAACATACTTGGGAATGTTTGTGTACTGTTAAGCATGACACAGAAAACATAAAGTAATAAGGTATTGGGAACCTAACAGTTTCAATTAAAATCCCATGAATTTTGTCTTACACATAGTAGGTATATAATACATATCAACTGAACTGAAAATAAACACACTACAAGATGTGCTTGCAAAATGTGTAATGCTATAGTAGGAAAGTACAATTTTCAAATATGAGATTTGGTCTGTCAGATTTTTTAAAAGCCTTTAAAAATATGATATGCACAAGCTTGCCCTGAGGGAAAAATAAGATGGACTATAGATTATAAAATCTTTACATATTTTCCACAATAGCATTTTGAAATTGGAAAAGAGCAAACAGTGTGGAAAAAAACTGAATGAACATATTACTAAAAATTCAGTGCACTCATAACTACCTGATGGAAAATTTGAAGCACCTTTTCTCTTGCCTTCTTACATTATAATATGAAATGTATGAATTAGAGAGGCCTTGATCTTCAGAAACTTAAGAAAACTTCAAGTTGTAAGCCAAAATGTCATCAGAAAAAGAAAAACCTGGTATAAAATTTGCTACCATAAGGCCACTGTTTAAAGTTCTTCCATGTACAGACACTATACAATTCAGATACTTTTGTTTTTGTTTTTTATTACATAAGCAAAACTTTGAACATATAAACATCTGAATATAGCTCAGTTAACTTCTCTCTATGAAAACATGCTCAGAGAAAAATGCGTCAACAAATAATGCCCTTCAAGTGATTCTTTTGAGGCTTTTGCAAAACAAACTATAGTCAATACAACTTTTAGGTTGAATACTGTAATTTAAAAGCAATTGTTAAGTATAAAAGAGTTGCAGCATTCCACGACTAAAAAATAAAGTTATTTTATCAAGAAAGTTACAGTATTAGTGCCTTAGTGCCACTTCTAACTCCTGACAAAAAGCATTTCCAAATTTTCTCCTGTAGTGCTGCTTCCATTTGTCACATTTTCAGGTTAGATTTCTGTGGCATTGTTCATATATTCCTATTAAGAGAAAACAAGAGAAATAGGGACTTCAAAAAGAAGTGTCAGTTATAACATCTGAGCTAGAGTTTTGTTCATACTGCAATTTTCAAAACATTTTAATTTATATACTACTTGCACCCTGAGATCCCTACAAAGGTATGTGGAATCCCAAAGACGCATAGTAACAACAGAACACATCAAAGCAGATATCAAATGATAAGTCAAAAAGACAAAGAAAACATGGCACTAGATAGCACTGGTACTAGCAAACTGATGAAAACAGAATTCTGCTATTTGGGTGAGTTTTAGTAGGATGTCCCCTAACATAAAACCATGACTCTTAAACCTTAGTGTCTCAAGAACGGAGGCTGACACTACTACATACACACACACACACACACCTCAAACTAGTATTTTTTCTTTTCCATCATATGGCTTCTCTAATTATAAAACTATACGGACTCTTCTTTTTTTTTTTTTTTTGTAGAGACAGAGTCTCACTTTTATGGCCCTCGGTAGAGTGCCAAGGCATCACACAGCTCACAGCAACCTCCAACTCCTGGGCTTAAGCGATTCTCTTGCCTCAGCCTCCCGAGTAGCTAGGACTACAGGCGCCCGCCACAATGCCCAGCTATTTTTTTTGGTTGCAGTTCAGCCGGGGCCGGGTTTGAACCCGCCACCCTCGGTATATGGGGCCGGCGCCTTACCGACTGAGCCACAGGCGCTGCCCCTATACAGACTCTTCTAATTTGATAATTGCAAACAAAGCTATTGGAGGGGAAGCTTTCTTGCTTTTGGATAGTTACCTACAACATAAAAATATGAAGGCTTCAATAAATACAGGAGAAAGAATTCACAAGAATAGTAAGACTATGATTAAAGGGTAATGAAAGCGGATTCTATATTGCGCTACTATGCAAAATATTAAATTATTAACCACAAACAGGACATAAGACAATGCAATAAAAGAGCAAACACGGTTAAATGGCATGTTTTTAGGGATATTAAAAAATAAAAATTTATTAATACATATATCCTTACCTTTTACTAGGATCTTACATTATTAAAACTGAAAGAAATTTAAAAGTTGATTTATTGTTTTGGCACTTATATTAGTATGGAAACTTTTAATTCCAGACAAAAACAGTGCTGATAGAAAATTCATATTCTTCTTTCTATTTTGGTTAATAAAATGTTCAAAACATATGCACATAGAGTTTTGTCATCATCATTCCTTTAAACAGAGGTAGGCTTCATTGTATCCTATTTATTTATTCATTATACAGTATAAAAAATCGTACAAATTTATCTTAAAATATGTTGCCTACCTATAACTTTAAAAGACAATTCTAACTGTAATTAATAATTCTAAAATAAATTTCAACAGAAATATCTCACTTATAAAAATGTGTGATTATTTTGAATTGTATTTGTCAAATTGATCTCTCCATTTTCCCATTGATTTAAATACGAGCGAGCCCCTCTCACCTAGGTTTACATAACTTGTCATTTGGGTCCCTGCAAATGTTAATGTTTCCTTGCTGATCTTCCTGCACTTCATCTCTCCTCAGAACCTGCCTACCCACTGCTAACTCAGTACCATCCCAAAGTCCCCTCCTTTCCAGTCTAAGAAGATGTCCTACTGCTACCACAAATGTTAAATATTCTCCCCTGCTTTCAAGGCCCTCTGTAATTCACACAGCCCCATTTCTCCCCATCCTTATATCCTACTGCCAAACATGGATCTTAGGCTTTATCCCTTTCTATGTTCTACTCTTGTCCAGGCCTCGGCTCACAACCTACCTCCTCTGTGAAGACTGTATCAACGAAAGTACTTAGCACACATCTCCTGACCATTCCTACCACAATGACCTTTAAGCACTGACTATCTATGGAATTAAGCTCTTCAAAAATATGGTTGTACGGAAAAAAGTTAGCACAGCATGCCTGACTGCTATCCTTCAAGGGTCCCATTCATGAGTGGCCCTTGGCCGGTGTCTGAGAACTTAGATTTCAGGAGTGTCCCCACCATTAACTGATGAGTGCTGAAACTATGTAAATAGTACGATCTACGCTGAACACTTGCCTTCCTTCTGGGAGTCTGGAATTTGGTTGTACACCTGCCAGGGGACACCCATGTGATCAGCCCCCAATAAAATCCTTGGGTACTGAGTCTCTGGTGAGCTTTCTAGGCTGGCAACATTTGATGTGTTGTCACAACTCGTTGCTAGGGGAGTGAAGCACATCCTGTGTGATTCCACTGGGAGAGGACTCTTGGAAATTTGCACCTGGTTTCCCCTGACTTTGCCCCACATGCCTTTCTCTTTTGCGGATTTTTGCTCTGTGCCTTTTACTGCAATAAATGGCTATAGGCTGAGTTCTCTGAGTCTTCCTGGTGAACCATCAAACCTGGGGGCAATCTTGGGGACCCCTAATACAATGGTCTTTGTTCACTAGCTTAGTAAAGCATATGGATAGACATGTGTGAGTATGTGTGTGTGCATGTGTGTGTGTATGTTTAATCTCATTCAACAAGCATTTTCTAAAAACTGACTTATATGAAAGGTAATAGGGGAAGATAAGACTAGTGAGGCACCTCGTACCCTCAAGAACTTGATAATCTATTTGGGGAAATAGGAAGGTAAACAGAAATAATTAGAGATCAAATGAAACAAGAATTAAAGAAGGGGCTTTGGTAAGGCTTTATAGTGGGTTTCAAAAGGAAAGTAGAGTTTCCTAAGAAAAAGAGTCAGGCACAAGGAGGCTATTTCCAACCACAAAAACAGTAGGACCCAAGGGTCAAATACACGAAAATACATATTATGCTTCAGAAGGCAGAGGGTCCATGGGGAAATGGGGCTAGAAAGGTAGCTTAGGGCTTGACCTGGCTATCAAGTTTGGTCTCTTTTTTTTTTTTTTGTAGGCAAGAGTGCTTTGATATAATCAGAATTTGGGAACAATGATTGTGCTAGTAGTAAAGAGAATGAGTAAGCAAATCACTGGTGGCAAGGAGACAGGTTAGAATGTTCTAAAGCTTCCAAAACCAGACCAGGAATACATAAGAATATAGAATAAAGGTAGCATTTCCAATTAGCAAGGAAAGGACAAATTATACAATAAATGGTGTTAGATAAACTATCTACTGGGAAAAATTAGATCCTTAATGTTATATCATCAAAATAAATTCTAAATGGATTAAATATTTATGTCTATTAATCATAAAACCACTTGAAGAAAACACAGTAAAGAATTTTTATCAGTATAAGCATGACATGAAATCTAGAAGCCATAAAAGACAAAACTGACAGATTCATGAACATCTAAAAGTTCATTACATGAACTAAAGTAAAAGCCAGCACAAACAGCTGACAAACCTAAATGAATACCAGCAAAGTGTGCAACAGGTTAATACCCTCAGCAGATCAAGTGCTTTCAGGAATCAGTAAGAATAAATACCATCCCGGGGCGGTGCCTGTGGCTCACTGGGTAGGCACCAGCCCCATATACCAAGGGTGGCAGGCCAAACTGCAACAACAACAAAAAAAATAGCCAGGCACCTGTGGTCCCAGCTGCTCGGGAGGCTGAAGCGAGAGAATCACGTAAGCCCAGGGGTTAAAGGTTGCTGTGAGCTGTGACGCCATGGCACTATACCAAGGGTGACAAAGTGAGACTCTGTCTCAAAAAAAAAAAAAAAAGAATAAGTACTGTCCCAACAGAAACACAGGCAGAGTACAGAAATAAGGAAATTAAAGAAAGAAATTCAAATGGCCAATGGACACATAAAAAGATGCTCACACCATTAATCATCAAAGAAAGGCACACGATAGCTACTTTCTGCTGTGAGACTGACAACAAAAGGACTGATAACATGGAGAACTGGCCAGGGTGCAGACAAACAGGGCAACACAGCAAGGTGCCAAAATGTCCCCAAGAGGTATTGGGATATACACACCTTTAGGGGTACACGAAGACTTTCCAATGAGTATGTGAATAGATAGTTTGAGGAAAATAATTTCCTCATCTTCAAATTTCCAACCTTCACTCTCCAAAATTATCCCACCTGTGCAATTGGTTAAGGCTGGTTCCCCACTTCCCCACCTTACATAAGAATATCCATCTTCTTCCTATCCTGCATCTTCCTATTTTGTATTACTTGGGGACCCCCCAAAAGGGACAATTTGAAACACTGGTGTCAAGAAAGTGAACCAACCCTAACACTACTAACAAACAGCATACTTCTGCAAGTCAGATGGTTTCCGATTTTTTGCTTTTGTTTAATAAAATCTAAGGTATACAAAATCAAACTGTCAGTGATAGTACATTCAAAATACTTTTTGATGATAGGTCACTAAATGATTTTTTTTGGCCTATAATTCAGAGTGAGTCCAAAAAATCAAGTGGCATTGCTATAATAGAAGTCCTTTCATTCCCATCTATATAACCATATAAACAAGGCTTCTCAGTACTTACATCTATAAATAGAAAAAATAGAATAGATACTTGAACACTGTACAATAAGTAATATTTATCTATGAATACATGAAGTAATTGAAAAAAAGAAATGCATTTGCAATAAAATTTCTTTTGTCTAATCAATACTTAACAAAATTTGTAATATATTTATGATATTTTGATCAACTGTAAAATTAATTCAATTCTGAGGAAATATTTAACATCTAATAGTCACAGAAATCGGATGTTACATGCCAAATTAGATTTGGTGATCAATAACATATTTTCAAAGATAAAATTATATTGGGGGAGTGGAATAAAGCCTAAATTCAAGACAAAAAAGAAGCAATGTAAAGTTTCTCACTGTTAAAAGAATTTGTGTATTTTTTAAAAAATCAATGATATCAGTTATTAAATTCTTATAGTATGCAGGTTTCACCGACAGGATTTAAAAGAATGATTAACAGTTTTATTTAAGACTGTCAGTATTTATAATATGCCAGAAATTATATCCTTTGTGACAACTTATGATAACAAAAATTAGATAACCTAAAAATGTGCAAAGAAGTACATAATGTTTTGAAATTTTAGAGTATATAAGCAAAAAGGTTTAAAGAGCACCAAAAGAAATAATACATCTATAGAGTGGAATAACATACAGATGTTAAAAAAACAAATTGAGTGAGATCGTGAATGACTGATAGAAATAAGAAGACTTGGAATGGTTAAAGTTGTAAGGAGAACTGGGAAGATTAGCAGGACCAGTTTCTAGGTTGGCTTGGCTAGCCATGATGGACCATGCGGGAAATGAGTGGCTGAGAAGTAGAACAGGTTTGATGCAATTTGTAAAAGCTTTGCTGAGATGCAATTCACACGCTACACAATTCTCCCATTCAAAGCATACAATTCAGTAGCTTTTTAGTATATCCACGAAGTTGCACAACCATCAATTACCACAATCACTTTTAGAATACATCGTCACCCCCAAAAGAAACCCCATACCATTAGCAATAACCCCATAAAAACCCCCTTCTCAACTTTCCCCTTGCCCCCCAGTACCTCCCAATCACTAATTCTACTATTTGTTTTTATGGCTTTGTCTGTTCTGGACATTACATATAAACAGAATCATATAACATGTGACCATTGGTGTCTGGCTCCTGTCTCTAAGCATTATATTTTTAAGGGTTATCTGTGCATGATTTTAAACATGCTAAATTTGAGGTACTTTTAAGACATTCATGTGCATATATCTGGGAGGCAGGTGAAAATCTGGGGGTCTGGAGACATCAACAGTAGTGATGGCTGAAATTCTGGGAAGAGGTAAGGACAATGAAGACAAGTAGGAGGAATAAGAAAAGAGAATAATGAACATCATACTAGGAAATGCTTATGTTTTTAAAGAATACGTGGAGGAAAAGAAACCACCAAATAAGACAGAAAAGCCAGAGAGGTAGGTAGTGACACTGGAGACTCTAGATCATAAGTGTTTGAAGGTGATGACGCTTTTACACGGCACTTCTTTTGCACCAGGGCATACTTCAGCTTGAGGGACATGGCGAGTGTGTGTATAATAGATTCCTTTTGATTCAGCTTCTTGGTTCCTGCTCTATCTTTGTACTCCAGAACTTTCAAGGTTTCTTTCAACTCCAAAAGCCATGAATCCCAATATCTAATTTCTTTCCTGCACTCTCTTTACGCCCTCTCCTCCCTTCCCTACTTATCTATGGGTAAGCTCTGGTGGCACCACAATCTGGTCAACTACTGAAGAATGTGTGGTGCTAAGGAACTCCTTGCCTTCCTGACCAAATGCACAATTACTGACAGTTTTTCAGAGGTAATATTCCCAGAGGTGACTTCATGAATTCTTATTAGGTTCTTTGTCTTATTTGGGTATACAATCCACTTTCTGGTACACTTCCCTAAGACCATCATGAGTGACATATGTGGTGGTGAAATCAGAAACCTCTCACTGAGGTATTCAGTCAAAATGGGAGGTGAGAAGGAGAGGTTACGTAAGATATTTTATTTAACTTTAAAACCTAAAAAAAAAAATCAGTTGCCACTTTTGTCTATCTTTTGAAAAATATTAAGTTTTACTAAAATCATTAAGCAAGTTCAGTGTAAAGTCTTCATAAGGATGAATATTTAAGAGAACATTTATGATTATAAAATTTATAAAACCAAAGTTAGATGCTGATACATACATTTCTCAGAAGAAAATATTAGCCTAAAAATATGAACAAAAATGATGCTAAAGTGGCTCAAGGGGTAGGGTGCCGGTCCCATATGCCGGAGGTGGTGGGTTCAAACCCAGCCCTGGCCAAAAACCAAAAAAAAAAAATGATGCTAAAAATTGACAAACATACCTCACTTAACTGATACAATGCTATCGTTGTATTTCATAGAAATTAATTTTATGCCATATTTATGTTGCATTTTGAAATATTAACACGGCTAATTCAAATAAAAACAAGCCACAGCTAAAAGAAGGTGGAATTTAGATTATCAAGAAACTTTTTGTTAACATTAAGAGTTAGCACAGTGGATTCAATCTCAGTTTCCATCAACAGATGAATGGATAAAGAAAATGTATAGACAATGGAATATTGTTCAGCCTTAAAAAGAAGGAAATCTGTCATTTGTGACAACATGGATGAACCTGGAGGACATTTTGTTAAGTGAAATAAACCAGGCACAGACAGACAAATGCTTGCCACATAATCTCACCTATATGTGGAATTTAAAAAGCCATGAACTCATAGAAACAGAGAGTAAATGGTTATCAGAGCCTGGGAAGACTGGGGAGAAGCTGGTCAAAGTACTAACACAAAATTTCATTTAGACAGGAGGAATAAGATCAAGAGATATATTGTACATCATGGTGACTACAGTTAGTGACAATATATTGTGTACTTGAAAACTGCTAAGAGATAGACTTCAAGTGCTCTCACCACAATAAAAGGTGAGCTAATGCATATGTTAAATATCTGATTTAGCCATTCTATAATGTATACATATATCAAAACATCACATTGAACACCATAAACATGTATGTATAATTTTTACTCATCAATTAAAAACATATAATTAAAAAAGACTTAGCATATAGTGGTGATAATTATTGCATAGTACTGAGAATGTAATTAATGTCACTGAATTGTATTCTATAAAATGGTTAAAATGACAAATTTTATATTATACATATTTTACCACAATAAAAAATACAAATGGGGATAAAGAAGAGTCAATATATTTTGCAATTATGTATCCTTTATAGTCAGTTCAGTATATTTTGGCACTTAGCTAATTGTACATCAGTTAAAAGTCTTCAACTAAATTTCTATTTCAAAGATTAACCATACAACATAAATTCTATATTATTAAGTTCAAACAGCTGGTATACTCTTAAAACGAGCATTTTAAGATTAGTTTCACCACTCTATTACTATTACTTCAAGTTTTAATTAAACTACCATGCAAGAATATTTTTTAAATCTAGGTTGTTTCTTAAATAAAAATTAAATGAAAACCCAATTTATCCAACGAACATAGATAATGTAGAAGTTCAAAAGTCATTCAACATTTTTAAATGATCACAATTCAACTAACCTTTTTTTTCCTCATTAATCTTTCTCTGTATTTATTAGTGACAAATCCCCTTGAACCAGTGAATCGCAAACGCTGATATTTAGCCTGAATGTACAAGCTCTTCTGTACTAGGCCTGATTTATAATGGGGCTGGAATCTGCCACCTCTAAAGTTGCCCTGTAAAGAAAAAAAGAATTAAATGCGGAAACCACAGCTTCCAAGTATACTCTGTCAGTATAACAGATGGAAAAATGACTGCTACTTACAGCTACCCTTCATTTTAGGCATTATAGATATCAAAAGGGAAGGAGTTAAGGATAGCAATAAAGCACATTCTCCCCAAACTAGCTTCCTGGCTTATTTTTATAGACTAATATATATGTTTAAAGTATTGATATTTATTGTACATCAAACAAATTTTTAAAATGGTTAAAAGAACTTGAAAACCCTGCCTGGTTCCTGATCTGAGTGGAAATGATTTCAATTTGACTCCATTCAATATGTTATTGGTTGTGGGTTTGCTATAAATGGTCTCTATCAGTTTAAGAAATGTCCCTTCTATACCTATTTTCTTAAGTGTTCTGATCATGAAAGAATGCTGGATATTATCAAAAGCTTTTTCTGCATCAATTGAGAGATCATATGGTCTTTGTTTTTTAATTTGTTTATGTGCTGAATTATATTTATAGATTTACGTATATTGAACCAGCCTTGAGACACTGGGATAAAACTCACTTGGTCATGGTGTATAATTTGTTTGATGTGTTGCTGGATTCTGTTTGCTAGGATCTTGTTGAATATTTTTGCATCAATATTCATTAGTGATATTGGTCTATAATTTTTTCTTGTTGGGTCTTTTCCTGGTTTGGGGATCAAGGTGATGTTTGCTTCATAGAATGTGTTGGGTAGTATTCCTTCTTTTTCTATATTTTGAAAAAGGTTGAGTAATATACCCCGTTTCCCCGAAAATAAGACATCCTCTGAAAATAAGACCTACTTACAGGAAAGATAGGACGCCCCCTGAAAATAAGACCTAGTGCATCTTTGGGAGCACACCTTAAAATAAGACACTGTCTTATTTTCGGGAAAACAGAGTAGGTACTAGTTCCTCTTTAAAGGTTTGGTAGAATTCTGATGTGAAGCCATCTGGTTCTGGGCTTTTCTTTTTAGGGAGATTTTGTATAGTTGATGCTATTTAATAACTTGATATAGGCCTGTTCAACATTTCCACTTCATTCTGGCTAAGTCTAGGAAGGTTGTGTGCTTCCATGTATTGGTCTATTTCCTTCAGATTTTCGTATTTCTGAGAACAGAGTTTCTTGTAATATTCATGAAGGATTTTTTGAATTTCTGAGGAGTCTGTTGTTATTTCGTCTTTGTCATTTCTGATTGATGAAATTAGAGATTTTACTCTTTCTGGTTAGGTTAGCCAAAGGTTTATCTATTTTACTGACCTTTCAAAAAACCAACTTTTTGATTTATTGATCTGTTGTATAATCCTTTTGTTTTTCATAACATTTATCCTGTTAAAAAATATAATTTTCTTAAATAAAATTGCAACACCTGCTTTTTTCTGATTACCATTTGCCTGAAATATGGATGACCATCCTTTCACCCTGAGTCTGTATTTGTCTTTTAAGTTGAGATGTGACTCTTGTATGCAACAAATATCTGGCTTGAGTTTTTGTATCCAGTCAGCTAACCTATGCCTCTTTAGAGGACAGTTTAAGCCATTCACATTGATGGAGAGTATTGATAAGTCTGGTGGAATTTTGGGTATCGAGTTTTTCAAAGGTCCAGTGGACATTTTTAATCCTTTCGCCAGTGTGGAAGTTGGAGTTTGATCCGAAGATTCTGAGTGAGTTTACTTTTGTGGTATAGGATTGGGTTGGTCATTGTGGAGGATAGGTCTGAGAACATCCTGAAGAGCTGGTTTACTTATGGCAAATGTATACCATGGAATACTATGCAGCCTTAAAGAAAGATGGAGACTTTACCTCTTTCATGTTTACATGGATGGAGCTGGAACATATTCTTCTTAGTAAAGTATCCCAAGAATGGAAGAAAAAATACCCAATGTACACAGCCCTACTATGAAACTAATTTGGGACTCTCACATGAAAGCTATAACCCAGCTACAACTTAACAATAGGGGGAAGTGGGAAAGGGGGGGGGTGGGTAGAGGGAGGGGAATCGGTGGGATCACACCTGTGGTGCATATTACAGGGGTATTTGCGAAACTTGGTAAATGTAGAATGTAAATGTTTTGGCACAGTAACTGAGATAACGCAGGAAAGGCTATGTTAACCACTGTGATAAAAATGTGTCAAATGGTTTATGAAGTGAGTGTATGATGCCCCATAATCATATCATTGTATACAGTTATGATTTAATAAAAAAAATTAAAAAAAAATAAAAAAAAATAAAAAATATAATTTTCAAACCTCTAATGAGCTAAAATTATTGTTCTGATTCATAGTGAAACATAACAAATCCCAACGAAGGGGGAAAGACACTAAGTGTCAATACCTATTTAAGAATCAAAAACTCTTCTACAGGTCCCCAGCCAGTTCACCCAGCACCATTTGTTAAATAGGGAATCTTTTCCCCAATGAATGTTTTTTTTTTTTTTTTTTCCTTTTTTTTTTTGCAGTTTTTGGCCGGGGCTGGGTTTGAACCCGCCACCTCCAGCATAGGTGTCCGGTGCCCTACTCCATTGAGCCACAGGCACCACCCCCCCAATGAACGTTTTTAATTGGCTTGTCAAAAAACAAGTAACGTTAAGTAGCTGGGTTCATCTCTTGGTTCTCTATTCTGTTCCATACATCTACCTCTGTTTTTGTGCCAGTACCGTGCTGTTTTGATCACTCGATTTATAGAATAGTCTGAGGTCTGGTAGCATAATTCCTCCTGCTTTGTTTTTATTTCTGAGTAATGTCTTGGCTATTCAAAGGTTTTTCTGATACCATATAAAACGAAGTATTATATTTTCGAGATCTTTGAAGTATGACAGTGGACCTTTAATAGGGATTGCATTAAAATTGTATGTTGCTTTGTGTAGTATGGACATTTTAACAATGTTGATTCTTCCCAGCCATGAGCATGGTATGTTTTTCCATTTGTTAACATCTTTAGCTATTTCTTTTCTTAGAGTTTCATAGTTCTCTTTATAGAGATCTTTCATGCCCTTTGTTAGGTAAACTCCCAAATATTTCATCTTCTTTGGCACTACTATGAATGGAATAGAGTCCTTGACTATTTGTTTTTTTTTATATGAAATGAATTCTGCAAGAGGGTCCCAGAGGCCTTTTCTTGTTTAATGGAATATCTTTAGGATGTTAGTGTTCTAGAACATTCTTAAGATTCATATACAGTAGAATCTTTGTAAGTAGACCAACATTAGGAACTAGGCCTACTGTACTGATATGTCTGTGTGGTGCATGTCCAGTCTATGAAAATTAGGTCAACTTAAGGGGTGGTCAGTGTAGGGAGGTGGTCAGCTATGGAGGTACTACTGTATATATAGGGCACAATTATAACAGTCACAAGTTATTTTCAGTATCTTGCAGGTGTAGCAGAATACAGACAGCAAAGATAAGTGAAATTGTTTTAGTCTGTATAAGGGACCATTCAGAAAGGATTATAATGCTGGGTGGTAAGAAGGGATTGAGGAGCACACCCATTTTATTTTTATTATGAATGTTGTTGGTAAATTAATTCATTTTAACATGTGTTTTGGGCTTATTTTATAAAGTCCTTTTTTGTTGTTTTTTCTTATTTTTACACATACATGTGTTTATTAGGTTTCCTTTTTTTTGCCTTCACAAAATTAAAAAGGTTTAAAATTTAATAACAATAACAATGTTGTTTTTTTTTTTTTTTTTGTAGTAGAGACAGGGTCTCACTTTATGGCCCTCGGTAGAGTGCCGTGGCCTCACACAGCTCACAGCAACCTCCAACTCCTGGGCTTAAGTGATTCTCTTGCCTCAGCCTCCTGAGTAGCTGGGACTACAGGCGCCTGCCACAACGCCCAGCTATTTTTTGGTTGCAGTTAGGCCGGGGCCGGGTTTGAACCCGCCACCCTCGGTATATGGGGCCCGCACCTTACCGACTGAGCCACAGGCGCCGCCCAACAATAACAATGTTTAAGATAAGGACTAGAAACAAAAACCTCGTAAAGAATGAACGAACATAAATACATTCAGAAAAGGAATCCGACATTGAAATTTTAAGCAATAATAATAATAATAATGCAAAGAAAGTAACATTCACATTCTCAAGTAAGTATATGTCTATTATAGAATGCTTTGACTCTGAGATTCGTATGGAGTTATCAGTTAACTTCTTATTATTTTTTTAAGTATCAAAAAATAGACAACTAATATTTATAAACAAAAGTAAAAGATAATTTCATGCCAAATCTTATAGACAATAGGAAAAGAAGAAATACTTCAAAATCATACTACTTAATCTGGGTACACCTGATATTAAAATTGGAGAAAATATATTATTATAAAGGGGAAATTACAAACATATGTCACTTATAAATGAGGATGCAATATCCTAAATAACATATTAACAAGTTAAATTAAAAATTAATGTTTTTTAGCTTGACTACTGTTGGTGTATGTAAAGGCTACAGATTTGTGAGTGTTGATTTTGTAACCTGAGACGCTGCTGTATTCCTTGATCACTTCTAAGTCATGGAAGAAGCCCAAGTGCCCATCAACCATGAATGGATCAATAAATTGTGGTATATGTACACCATGGAATATTATGCAGCCTTCAAGAAAAATGGAGACTTTACCTCCTACATGTTTACATGGATGGAGCTGGAATATATTCTTCTTAGCAAAGTATCTCAAGAATGGAAGAAAAAGTATCCAATGTACTCAGTCTTACTATGAAACCAATTTATAGCTTTCTTATGAATGCTATAACCCAATTATAGCCCAAGAAGAAGGGGAAAGAGGAGGGCAGGGAGGAATGGTGGAGGGAGAGTAATTGGTGGGACCACACCTACCGTGCATCTTATAAGGGTACATGTAAAATTTACTAGGTGTAGAATATAAATGTCTCAATACAATAACTAAGAAAATGCCGTGAAGGCTATGTTAATCAGTTTGATGAAAACATTTCAAATTGTATGTAAAAACCAGCACATTGTAGCCCATGATTGCATTAATGTACACAGCTATGATTTAATAAAAAAAAAGAATCAAAAACTCTTTTAACTTCATTCCTGTCAATTCCTTCAAATCAATCTTTACCACACAAAGCCCACTAAAGCAAATATGAGTTATATTGAAAAGAACATTTCTGGCTCGGTGCCCATAGCACAGTGGTTACAGCGCCAGTCACATACACCAAGGTGGGCAGGTTCAAACCAGGCCTGGCCTGCTAAAAAAATGACAACTGCAACTAAAAATAGCTGGGCAATGTGGCAGGCGCCTGTAGTCCCAGCTACTTGGGATGGTGAGGCAAGAGAATTGCTTAAGCCCAAGAGCTGGAGGTTGCTGTGAGCTGTGACGCCACAGCACTCTACCAAGGGTGACATAGTGAGACTATCTCCAAAAAAAAGAAAAGAAAGAAAACATTTCCTAGTATATGTACTGCCCAGTATTATAATAGACGTAAGAGGACAATGAACATTTGTGTTTCCCATGAGGTTGATGAGAGGAATGGTCACTTATTAATTAATCTACTGCTGAGGGTAGGAGAAGGAAGCCATCTTCAGTTTTGTCAGTCATGTACTAATTCTCTCCAACCTTCCCAAGAATTCTCCACACTTCCCCACCTCACTCCTCCACATTGCGCACTTTTCATGTCCACCTGCATTTCTGAGCATCCTCCCAACAAATGGAAGAAGTGGCCCAAAGTGTTCAAAGATCGAGTCTATCTCTAAGTCTTAAAACCTTGTCTACTTGCCATTCACTGGGAGAAGTTGCATTAGTTTTAACAACAAAAGGAATTTCTCCCCCCAAAATCATTCAATTAAATTCTGGATAGAAAATAAACATCAGCCAGGCACAGTGGCTCCTGCCTGTAATCCCAGCACATTAGGAGGCTGAGGCAAGAGGAACACATGAGGTCAGGAATTCAAGACCAGCCTGAGTAATATGGCAAGACCCCATCTCTACAAAAAATAGAAACAACGGCCAGGTGTGGTATAAAATCCAAATTACTCAGGAGGCTGAGGTAGCAGAATCACTTGAGTCTGGGAGTTTTGAGCTGACAGCGAGCTATGGTGATGCCAGTGCATTCTAGCCTGGGTGACAGAATGAGAAAAACAGGAGTAGAAGGAGGAGGAGGAAGGAGGTAGAAAGGAGGAGAAAAAAAAGAAAGAAGAAGGAATAAGGAGGGAGAAAAAGGGAGGGAGGAGGAAGGAGGGAAGAGGAAGAAAGAAAAGACATGTGAAGCCATATGAAGAAAAACTCTAGTTAAAATTAAACTTTTAACAAGACCAGTTCAGCACACAAGTTGAACCCTGGGAGATGTAATTCCAAGAAGTTGGGAGAAGATATGGTAGAGAAGGAAAGACTGGTGACCTGACATGCTCTTTCAGGCATAGTTATAGTTAACTATAAAACTGTTCTGAACTTAATTAACAAAATTCATACCTAATATTACATGCAAGATACACAGACTAAACAGACCCACTCCTTTTCCTTTGGGGCCAACAATTTACAGCAGAAGCTGGGTCTGAGCACCTGACAGGAGGCTAGTCTTTCAGATTTTGCCAACAGTCATCTCTACCAAGATACAAGAAAAGGGCTCTCCAAGCTTGAAGAACATAAAAGAACATTTAGTTTTAATGGCATAAGCAGGAAGTCTTATTCTTCTATCTCTCCTTACCACTCAGGAAGGAGTTAAAGACTCAACCAGTATTCATTTATTGGGTAAGGACAAGGGTCAGAATAAAATTTGCAAATTCGATACCTTCAAGATTATATCCCTTGCATACTAAATTTATTCCCAAATGTGTTCTTTTCTTAATAAAGTTGTAATTCTTCTCAGAAGATTAATATATATATATATATAATCAGAAATAAAGTTTATTATCTGCTGATTTGTTTTCATCTTCTCAATTTTCTTAAGCAAATCCTCACAGTAAAAAGGAAAATATATTCTAGTTGTATGTAAATATTTGACTGCAAAGTTGCACAGAGTTTTGTCTTTAAATCAAATTCTTTCTTTCCTATTAATAAAAAATACCCCTGAGTCACATTCCAACTACTAAGTGACAAGGGTCCAATTGAATGGAATGAAGCTAATAGTGGCCCCTTTTAGAATATTTCCTGGGAAGAGTTTAGTATTTGTAAACTATTAAAGTTAAAAACAGAAGCTAAAATTACAAAATACATTTAGTTTATAGAAAATCAAGATCTGAATAAACCTATACACCCCTCTACAGATATCAAACAGGCGAGGTTTCCTCAATGTGAAGAGCTAAACAATGGTAATTCCCCTTATTAGATTATAAGATTATACACACACTATTAGCCTCTAAGGAAGTCAATAAAATTGTTCACAAACACTATAATGTTTGCCTTAAATAAAAGCCCTCTCTAAACACTACTTGTTTCCCCACTGATAATAAAATTCAGATTAACCAGAAACTAAGCTAATTCCAGAAGGAAAAGAGATTGAAGCTTAGTCAGGTGAGTTGTTGCTGGAGCTGCTACTTCTTTTTATACAGAGGATGCAAATAAAATGTATACATATTTTAAGAAAGGAAAAAACTGTATTAAAATTATAATACTCAAATCATGTTTGACTTCTGCAATTACGAGAGATACCAGATGCAATATACAAGATAACAAATATAATTGGCATATACTGAGTATTACCATCTTAATACACTTTTTTTTCCTTTCTTAAAATGTGTATATATATTTTTGGCATCCTCTGTATGTACTTTTTTCCAATTCCTGGTTAAGTTCACATTATTTTTCTTTTTGTATTAATTTTTTTCTGCTTCTTTTTCATTTTTTATTTATTTTACTTATTTATTTATTTATTTTGTACTTTTTTGCCGGGGTTTGAACCTGCCACCTCCAGTATATGGGGCTGGCACCCTACTCCTTTGAGCCACAGGCACCGCCCTTTCTGCTTCTTTTTTATAAAGGAGACAGTTGTGAGGTTATAAAAGGGGAGGGCTGGGTGCAAGAACAATTGCATTGAAAATATTAAGCTGGATCTGGGCACCGTGAGTCTGGGGAGATAGGACTCCAGGCATCTCTGGCTGGTGGGAACTGCCTATCATCACTCCTATGAGGATACAGGGAGTCAGCGAGAGACTTCTGGACCCCAAGAGGAGGACTAAAACAGTGGAAAACCGGCAAGTGGTCGCGTGTGTTCAACCCGTCTAAACCCGCCCACAACTGTAAGTTCAGTAGCAGCGAGACTGCAAACCAGAAAGGCCTTACCTGTGAACTCTTTTGATGTCCATGGACTTGGCACTGAGTTGAACTGCCTTGGGGAAGGCCTGAGTGGGAGTGCGGAGAACTTTGGCCGTTGTCTAGGGCCCCAGTCTGAGCCGCTGAGCCAGACGGAGCTAATAGTGTTTGGCGGTGGGTCACACGGATCCATTGTCAGCGATCTGCCCCGGCAAGCTCCGCCCTCAGGGTAGCAGAGCTAGAAACGGGTGGGAGCTGGTAACCCAGCAACCAAGTAGCCTAAGGGTGGGGTCTGAGCCGCCTTGCAGCCCTAACCCTCAGGGGCAGAGTGAGACCTGTTTTGGCACACTGAGTAAGTGGATAGCCACTTCAGCAGTGATTCCAGCGAGAAAGCTGGGAAAGCTTCTGCTCAGCAAGTTTACAAGTTCAAAGTGCCTTTTAAGTGGGCTGAAGAGAGATTTAGGGTGTCTACCTGCTGGGGTTTGAGAAATCAGCAGCCTCCAGTCCTATCAGAACTGTGACTAACATCTCATACCCCAAAAGACCACGTGTTGCCCAGACAATATTCAACAACATATACAAACTGCTTTGTTTTTGGTTGTGTATTTTTTTTTCTTTTTTTTTTTGTTTGGTTGGGTTTTTTTGTTTGTTTATTTTGACGTTGTTGATGTTCTTTTGTTTCTTAATTTCAATCTTTTCCATACAGATCCCTTTTTCTTTCTCAATTTTTCTAGTTTAATTATAATTTCCCATTGCTGCCTTTTTTAATAACTACAACTTCATTTTTGCTAGTGTTTCTACCGCTATCACTTGGTTTTTCACCCAATTTTATCGCCATAAAGTTTTCCGTTTGCTTGTTTTGGTTTGATTTATAGCATTTTTGTCTTTCCTCTCTACTTGGTGGAGGTGGGGTACTGTGTCTGACCAGGTTAGCAAAGAGCTGCTGACCTCAAGGGAACCACCCAACTGGGCACCCAACCCCCAGAAGGTGGGGTTTTTTAAGGTTGTGTCAAAGTACCCTACTGTACACCTATATTGCCCTGTCTCCCTCTTTCTGTGCCTCTCTTCTTTTTGTCAATATTCCTTATCCCTACCCCCTCTCCTTTCTCTATCTTTCTTTTTTTTCTTATCACTCGGTCATCCTTTCTTTCATCCCTTTTTTGCTCTTCAACCTTCTCACCTTTCTGGTCCTGTAACCCTTAGTCCACAGGCACAAGAACTTAAAGAGCAAGAGGAAGTGAAAGGAAAATTAGGGCAAGGAAACAGATAAAAGAAATCACTCATGAGGAAGAATCAGCAGAAAACTCCAGGCAACATGAAGAACCAGTCCAGAACAACCCCGCCAAGGGACCATGAGGTAGCTACTGCAGAGGATTCCACCTATACAGAAATGTTAGGAATGACAGAAAGGGAATTTAGAATACACATGTTGAAAACAATGAAAGAAATGATGGAAACAATGAAGGAAACTGCTAATAAAGTGGAAAATAACCAAAAGGAAATCCAAAAACAGAATCAAATCAGAGATGAACGATATGAAGAACATAAAAAGGATATAGCAGAGCTGAAGGAAATGAAACAGTCAATCAGGGAACTTAAAGATGCAATGGAAAGTATCAGCAACAGGTTAGACCATGCAGAAGAAAGAATTTCAGAGGTAGAAGACAAAGTTTTTGAGATAACTCAGATAGTAAAAGAGGCAGAAAAGAAGAGAGAGAAAGCAGAACGTTCACTGTCAGAATTATGGGACTTTATGAAACGTTCCAACATACGAGTTATAGGAATTCCAGAAGGGGAAGAAGAATGCCCCAGAGGAATGGAAGCCATACTTGAGAATATTATAAAAGAAAATTTCCCAAACATCACCAAAGATTCTGACACACTGCTTTCAGAGGGCTATCGGACCCCAGGTCGCCTCAACTCTAACCGAGCTTCTCCAAGACACATTGTGATGAACCTGTCCAAAGTCAAGACAAAAGAAAAGATTCTGCAAGCTGCCAGGAGTAAGCGCCAGTTGACCTACAGGGGCAAATCCATCAGAGTGACCTCAGACTTCTCTAATGAAACTTTCCAAGCAAGAAGACAATGGTCATCTACCTTTAATCTACTTAAACAGAACAATTTTCAGCCCAGAATTCTGTACCCTGCTAAGCTAAGCTTCAAAATTGATGGAGAAATCAAATCATTTACGGATATACAAACATTGAGGAAATTCACCACAACAAGACCAGCTCTACAGGGAATACTTCAACCTGTTCTGCACACTGACCACCACAATGGATCAGCAGCAAAGTAAGAACTCAGAAATCAAAGGACAGAACCTAACCTCCACACTGATGCAAAAGATAAAACTAAGCAATGGACTCTCACCAAATAAGACGAATAGAATACTACCACACTTATCAATTATCTCCATAAATGTTAATGGCTTGAATTCCCCACTGAAGAGACATAGATTGGCTGACTGGATTAAAAAACACAAGCCATCCATTTGCTGTCTGCAAGAAACACACCTGGCTTCAAAAGACAAATTAAAGCTCCGAGTCAAGGGTTGGAAGACAATTTTTCAGGCAAATGGAATTCAGAAGAAAAGAGGAGTTGCAATCTTATTTTCAGATACATGTGGATTTAAAGCAACTAAAGTCAAAAAAGACAAAGATGGTCACTTTATATTGGTCAAGGGAAAACTACAACAAGAAGACATTTCAATTCTAAATATCTATGCACCAAATTTAAATGCTCCCAGATTCTTGAAACAGACCTTACTCAGTCTGAGCAATATGATATCTGATAACACCATCATAACAGGGGACTTTAACACACCTCTTACAGAGCTGGACAGATCCTCTAAACAGAAATTAAACAAAGATATAAGAGATTTAAATGAGACCCTAGAACAATTATGCTTGATAGACGCATATAGAACACTCCACCCCAAAGATAAAGAATATACATTCTTCTCATCACCCCATGGAACATTCTCCAAAATTGATCATATCCTGGGACACAAAACAAATATCAACAGAATCAAAAGAATTGAAATTTTACCTTGTATCTTTTCAGACCATAAGGCACTAAAGGTGGAACTCAACTCTAACAAAAATGCTCGACCCCATCCAAAGGCATGGAAATTAAACAATCTTCTGTTGAATAACAGATGGGTGCAGGAAGAAATCAAACAGGAAATCACTAACTTCCTTAAGCATAACAACAATGAAGACACAAGCTACCAAAACCTGTGGGATACTGCAAAAGCAGTTTTGAGAGGAAAATTCATCGCTTTAGATGCCTACATTCGAAAAACAGACAGAGAGCACATCAACAATCTCACAAGAGACCTTATGGAATTGGAAAAAGAAGAACAATCTAAGCCTAAACTCAGTAGAAGAAAAGAAATCTCCAAAATCAAATCAGAGATCAATGAAATTGAAAACAAAAGAATCATTCAGAAAATTAATGAAACAAGGAGTTGGTTTTTTGAAAAAATAAATAAAATAGATAAACCATTGGCCAGACTAACTAGAAATAGAAAAGTAAAATCTCTAGTAACCTCAATCAGAAATGATAAAGGGGAAATAACAACTGATCCCACAGAGATACAAGAGATCATCTCTGAATACTACCAGAAACTGTATGCCCAGAAATTTGACAATGTGAAGGAAATGGATCAATATTTGGAATCACACCCTCTCCCTAGACTTGGCCAGGAAGAAATAGACCTCCTGAACAGACCAATTTCAAGCACTGAGATCAAAGAAACAATAAAAAAGCTTCCAACTAAAAAATGCCCTGGTCCAGATGGCTTCACTCCAGAATTCTATCAAACCTTCAAGGAAGAGCTTATTCCTGTACTGCAGAAATTATTCCAAAAAATTGAGGAAGAAGGAATCTTCCCCAACACATTCTATGAAGCAAACATCACCCTGATACCAAAACCAGGAAAAGACACAAACAAAAAGGAGAATTTCAGACCAATCTCACTCATGAATATAGATGGAAAAATTCTCAACAAAATCCTAGCCAATAGATTACAGCTTATCATCAAAAAAGTCATTCATCATGATCAAGCAGGCTTCATCCCAGGGATGCAAGGCTGGTTCAACATACGCAAGTCCATAAACGTTATCCACCATATTAACAGAGGCAAAAATAAAGATCACATGATCCTCTCAATAGATGCAGAAAAAGCATTTGATAAAATCCAGCATCCTTTTCTAATTAGAACACTGAAGAGTATAGGCATAGGTGGCACATTTCTAAAACTGATTGAAGCTATCTATGACAAACCCACAGCCAATATTTTACTGAATGGAGTAAAACTGAAAGCTTTTCCTCTTAGAACTGGAACCAGACAAGGTTGTCCTCTGTCACCTTTACTATTCAACATAGTGCTGGAAGTTCTAGCCAATACAATTAGGCAAGACAAGGAAATAAAGGGAATCCAAATGGGAGCAGAGGAGGTCAAACTCTCCCTCTTTGCTGACGACATGATCTTATACTTAGAGAACCCCAAAGACTCAACCACAAGACTCCTAGAAGTCATCAAAAAATACAGTAACGTTTCAGGATATAAAATCAATGTCCACAAGTCAGTAGCCTTTGTATACACCAATAACAGTCAAGAGGAGAAGCTAATTAAGGACACAACTCCCTTCACCATAGTTTCAAAGAAAATGAAATACCTAGGAATATACCTAACGAAGGAGGTGAAGGACCTTTATAAAGAAAACTATGAACTCCTCAGAAAGGAAATAGCAGAGGATATTAACAAATGGAAGAACATACCATGCTCATGGATCGGAAGAATCAACATTGTTAAAATGTCTATACTTCCCAAAGCAATCTACCTATTCAATGCCATTCCTATCAAAGTACCTACATCGTACTTTCAAGATTTGGAAAAAATGATTCTGCGTTTTGTATGGAACCGGAAAAAACCCCGTATAGCTAAGGCAGTTCTTAGTAACAAAAATAAAGCTGGGGGCATCAGCATACCAGATTTTAGTCTGTACTACAAAGCCATAGTGCTCAAGACAGCATGGTACTGGCACAAAAACAGAGACATAGACACTTGGAATCGAATTGAACACCAAGAAATGAAACTAACATCTTACAACCACCTAATCTTCGATAAACCAAACAAGAACTTACCTTGGGGGAAAGACTCCCTATTCAATAAATGGTGTTGGGAGAATTGGATGTCTGCATGTAAAAGACTAAAACTGGACCCACACCTTTCCCCACTCACAAAAATTGATTCAAGATGGATAAAGGACTTAAATTTAAGGCACGAAACAATAAAAATCCTCAAAGAAAGCATAGGAAAAACACTGGAAGATATTGGCCTGGGGAAAGACTTCATGAAGAAGACTGCCATGGCAATTGCAACAACAACAAAAATAAACAAATGGGACTTCATTAAACTGAAAAGCTTCTGTACAGCTAAGGTGACGATAACCAAAGCAAAGAGACAACCCACACAATGGGAAAGGATATTTGCATATTTTCAATCAGACAAAAGCTTGATAACCAGGATCTATAGAGAACTCAAATTAATCCACATGAAAAAAGCCAACAATCCCTTATATCAATGGGCAAGAGACATGAATAGAACTTTCTCTAAAGACGACAGACGAATGGCTAACAAACACATGAAAAAATGTTCATCATCTCTATATATTAGAGAAATGCAAATCAAAACAACCCTGAGATATCATCTAACCCCAGAGAGAATGGCCCACATCACAAAATCTCAAAACTGCAGATGCTGGCGTGGATGTGGAGAGAAGGGAACACTTTTACACTGCTGGTGGGACTGCAAACTAGTACAACCTTTCTGGAAGGAAGTATGGAGAAACCTCAAAGCACTCAACCTAGACCTCCCATTCGATCCTGCAATCCCATTACTGGGCATCTACCCAGAAGGAAAAAAATCCTTTTATCATAAGGACACTTGTACTAGACTGTTTATTGCAGCTCAATTTACAATCGCCAAAATGTGGAAACAGCCTAAATGCCCACCAACCCAGGAATGGATTAACAAGCTGTGGTATATGTATACCATGGAATACTATTCAGCCATTAAAAAAAATGGAGACTTTACATCCTTCATATTAACCTGGATGGACGTGGAAGACATTATTCTTAGTAAAGCATCACAAGAATGGAGAAGCATGAATCCTATGTACTCAATCTTGATATGAGGACAATTAATGACAATTAAGGTTATGGGGGGGGGGGAAGCAGAAAGAGAGAGGGAGGGAGTGGGGTGGGGCCTTAGTGTGTGTCACACTTTATGGGGGCAGGACATGATTGCAAGAGGGACTTTACCTAGCAATTGCAATCAGTGTAACTGGCTTATTGTACCCTCAATGAATCCCCAACAATAAAAAAAAAAGAAAAAAAAAAAAAGAAAATATTAAGCTGCTAATTTAATGATAGCCATAATGTGTGTGATACTGAATTATGGCTTTAAAATTACGGTCTGAGTTAGCTCGGCGCCTGTACCTCAGCAGCTAGGGCGCCAGCCACATACACTGTCGCTAGCAGGTTCAAATCCAGCCCGAGCCGACCAAACAACAATGACAACTACAACCAAAAAATAGCCAGGCATTGTGGCGGGCGCCTGTAGTCCCAACTACTTGGGAGGCTGAGGCAAGAGAATCGCTTAAGCCCAAGAGTTAGAAGTTGCCGTGAGCTGTGATGGTACAGCACTCTACCAAGGGCGACATAGTGAGACTCTGTCTAAAACAAAACAAAGCAAAACAACAACAATGGTCTGAGTAATGTTTAGACATCTAAATAGAACACATACAATGTTTATGTTCAATAGTAATTTTCAAAGATTTGGCTACAGAAATGAATTTTAATCTATTTGAAATTTAGTGTTTGGTTTATTTAAGTTTTATCCTCAGAGCATTTCATAACAGGAAACAGACCATGGGCAACATTGGGAAAACAAGTGTACAAAGGGGCATTACAATGGAGTAGTTATAAAAACTAAGTAGATTTCTCTTTCCACAATTATTTTAGAAATGGGTATGTCATATATAATGAAGCATCTAAGTTTATAATAAAGTATTTATGCCAAACCTATTTTTCAGTTATTTTATTAAGGCTACAGAAATTTTCAAGTGAAATAAAATTATAATGAAACACCACAATTTTGTTAAGACTATGTGCACAAACCTGATCATCAGAGCTAATCTTGAGATTGATATGATCCAATTCTACATACTAATAACGTGATTACTATCTGGCTTTGAATTAGTCCAATTCATATAAAAAGTAAATTTTAACAAAATACTTCCTTTTCTTAGGAAGAATTATTTCTTCCCATTATTTTCCTATAAAGAATTAAACTTCTATGCAATCATATAACATTACACATCTTTAAATGACTGGTCAAGAGAACAAATTATTGCACGTATTTTGAAAAAATATTTCTAAGAATTAACATCAAAGAATCTTTCTTTCTTTTTTTTTTATTAAATCATAGCTGTGTACATGAATGTGATCATGGGACACCATACACTAGTTTCATAGACCGTTTGACACATTAAAGAATCTTTCTTAAGGAAAAACGGTAATAGGAGATCATCATAGAAAAATACTCTAATTTGACCAAGGGGAAGAACGACATATAGGAAGCAGTTAGATCTGAAAGCCCATCCACACCACTGTCTGTACGTTATGCAGATACCGCATTTTCAGTTGACTTGATGCTTCATTACTTGAGAGATCAAAAGATGTTGTAAAACATGTTTATGTATTCTGTGGCAACAGTTATTTCTGAAAACTTCATGTCACACATCTTGCAATATACAAATTATTGGCTAAAAATGTAATCTATGCAACGCCTACAAACTATGTTAATCACAGTGAATAAAGCCTTTCAACATCTATAAATTCTGACTCTTGAGAAGCTGAGTATTAACAGAAGATCGCTCAGCTAGCTTTCTGGTCTATGGTTTGGGGATAGTTTATACTACTTTCCTGTTCTTACTAACTTCTTCCTAATTACTTTATCAAGGCTTCCTGCTACCTTCACACAAAAATTAAAACTCTTTCCTCTTGTGGGTAGGGGAAAGAGACAACATGGAGTAACAACACAGTAACTATCATAAGCCAGGAATTCAGTCAAAATGGATTTTTTTTTTTTTTTGAGACAAAGTCTCACTTGTTGCCCTGGGTAGAGTGCCGTGGTATCATTCCTCACAGCAACCTCAAACCAGCTCTTAATGTACTAACACTTAGAATAGTATGTCCAAAGCATAAACCCAAAGCTGGATTTAAATGGAAAATAATACTTAATACCTTAAAATGTCTTTTAAAGCCTCTTGAGTTATGATGGATTCTCTCAACTCCAAATGGTTTGTGAAGAATGATATCTTTTCTCTGCATAGTATAATTCTGCATGAAAAAAGCATTAGTATGGGTTAATATAATTTCAAATTTATTTTAAAAGCTTGTTTTACCATTTAAAGAACACATGCTTAAATGTATAGGATTAAGAACAGGGAGCAGGTTGCTTAGCTATAGGAACACACACATCTGCCTTTGAGTGTGGGCAGGACCTAGTAACTTATTTCTTTAAAAAAAATATGGTATAGTGAAGAGATGTTATTTCTGAAGCTAGGTGGGTTACAAACAGACTCTAGCTTCCATCTTTCTGGCCACTGGTTTCTCGTATGGAAGCCAGCTGCCATTCTGTGAGCTGCCCTATAAAAAGATAATTCTTTAAGACAGAAAGTAGATTAGTGTTGACTGGGGGTGAGAACAATGAAACAGACATGAGGGCTCTCACTGGGTATTGAAAATATTCTAAAACTGGACTGTGGTGATGGTTACACATCTTGGTAAATTTACTAAAAATCATTAAATTGTACACCTCTTGGGGGTGGGACACAATTATAAGAGGGACTTTACCTAACAAATACACTCAGTGTAACCTAATTCTTTGTACCTTCAATGAATCTTAAACAATAAAGAAAAGGATCTATCATCAGGAAAAATAAATAAATACATAAACCGTATACCTAAATGACCAAATCTTATGATATGTAAAATTGTATCCTAATAAAGCTTTCTTAAAAAAGCTTTACTATTGGGGCGGCACCTGTGGCTCAGTCGGTAAGGCACCGGCCCCATATACGGAGGTGGCGGGTTCAAACCCGACCCTGGCCAAACTGCAACCAAAAAATAGCCGGGCGTTGTGGCGGGCGCCTGTAGTCCCAGCTACTCGGGAGGCTGAGGCAAGAGAATCGCTTAAGCCCAGGAGTTGGAGGTTGCTGTGAGCTGTGTGACGCCACAGCACTCTACTGAGGGCCATAAAGTGAGACTCTGTCTCTATAAAAAAAAAAAAAAAAGCTTTACTATTTACTATAATAAATCCAATAAAATCCTCAACTGAGAGATGACCACATCATCTGTCCTATTAACTTTAAGCCTCTACAGAATCTTATTAACACAGTGGTTCTCAACCTTCCTAATGCCACAGCCCTTTAATACAGCTCCTGTGGGTTGCAACCCACAGGTTGAGAACTACTGTTATAACATGTACTTAACGAATACTCACAAATATTAGGAAAAATAGTGGTGATCCCTGTGCCTATAGACATATTTGAGAAGAAGAATGTATAAAAATGAACATTTTGGAACTGTAATCTTACCACGTAAGGTTTCCCAACAGATTTTCTAAAATTTGATTTCATAAAACATATAGGTTTTTGGAATCCATCAGCATGAATATTCATCTTTGAAAAACCAGAATTCTGATTATTCCTAATAAAATGAAAGAGAAAATAAGAATCTTTTATTAGTTTACTTGTTTCCAAGAAATAAACAAGAAAAATCAAAAAAGCCTCTTCAGAGAAAAGTCAAGTAGCACAACAGCAAAATATCAATGAGCTATCACTACTAAAATTACAAATGACAGTTACCAGGGCTAACTCTCATTTTTTCAACAAACATCATGTAGCTAAATTGGAAGTTAGCAATAGGGGAAAACAATATTCCTTGGACCAGGGTTCTCAATCTGGAGTCCAAGGACAGGCTTCCTGGGGGCTATAACCCCTGAAACCTTATGTGAAATGTATATTTTCTGAGAAAGAGAATCACTGCTCTGGAGCCTTTGGCAATACCGCCCCCACCCTCAGACTCTTACGGGGGTAAGAAACACCAATTGCTTATGACACTGCCCGTTTATCAGAGGCAAGTTAGTTGTGTGACTGGCTCAGGGTCCCCTCACTGGCAGAGCAGAGGCCTCAATACTGCAAGGTTACAGCAGCAAACGACAGGCTCCCTTCTCCCATCACCATGAGGTCCTGAGGCCAACAAAGGCTTTTCCTAGGCAGCCTTACCTGGGAGAGAGTTCCTTCCTTGGGATTTTCCTCTGATTCAAAGCCTCATTTTCACAGCCCTTGAAGATTCCTCTCGTCACATCCCATGTCTCTCTACAGTTCTCCTCAACCCTTCCTGTGTTCTCTGCAGGCCCTGCCCTATGCTGAATAAATCCCTCACTACTTTGGCTCTGCCTCAGTCCTTCCCATGGATTCTCCACTGGCAGGGGGATAAAATTCACACTACTCGGGCGGTGCCTGTGGCTCAAAGGAGTAGGGCACCAGCCCCATATGCCAGAGGTGGCGGGTTCAAACCCAGCCCCAGCCAAAAACTACAAAATAAAAAAAAATTCACACTACTCATATGTCCCCTCAAGGCTTTTCACTCTCTGGGCCTGGCCCTCTTGCTCCAGTCTCCCCAACGTACACACTGAGCTTTGGGAATATTTAACTGCATGTGGGTCCCAGTACATACCCCACTCTCTCCTGATTCTATACCTTTCCATGTGCAGTTCCTTCTGTAATCAACTTCCTTCCACTTAGATTAACTTGAGATTTAAATCCACTTGCAACTCTTCCAGGAAGGCTTTCCTAAACCCCTCTGAGGTGGAATAGGTACTTCCTATTATGTGAACATACAACATTTGAGGTCCTCATCACCTACTATTGCTCTGTGTTTATAACTACTGGTGTACTTGTCAGATTAGTAGAACAAGTTGCAATTCCTCCAGAGGAGGCCCTGCAGATGGTTCACTTTGTGGCCCCAACACTGACCCTGGAACCTGACATAAAATAGACACTCAGGATTTTTAAAAGGTTAAAAACCCTCCTATTCTGTTTAAATGCTCATGATAAGTCAAAAGAGTGTGACATTGAGGATAGTTCCAACTATTTAAAATACACACATACGTATTCAGAAAAAAATAAATGACAAGAAGTGTACGAAATATTAACAGTGGTCATCTCTAGTGAAATTAAGAATGCTTTATATTTTTGTTTTTACATATTATTTTATTTTTCCAAATGATTGTAATTAGTGTGTATGACTACTTCCATAAACAAAACAATGAATTTTTTTTCTTTTTTGAGACAGAGCCTCAAGCTGTCACCCTGGGTAGAGTGCTGTGGCATCACAGCTCACAGCAATCTCCAACTCCTGGGCTCAAGCGGTTCTCCTGCCTCCACCTCCCAAGTAACAGGGACTACAGGCGCCCGCCACAACACCTGGCTATTTTTTGTTGCAGCCATCATTGTTGTTTGGCAGGCCCAGGCTGGATTCGAACCTGCCAGCTCAGGTGTATGTGGCTGGCGCCTCAGCCACTTGAGCCACAGGCACCGAGCCCAAAACAATGAACTTTTAAAAATCCTTTTTGCAAAGCATATATCTGACAAGGGAGTATTATACAGAATATATTAAAAATTCATACGCCTCAATGATAAAAACTTTATTTGATTTAAAAATGGGCAACAGATTTGAATAGAAATCTCTTCAAAGAAGACAGCAATGGTCAACATCAGTAGCCATTAGGGAAATGCAAATCAAAACCATACTGAGATATTGCTTTACACCCTCCAAAAGATGACAATGCCAGTGTTCACAACAGCACTATTCACAACACCAACAAATGTCCATAAACAGAAAAAAATGAATAAACAAAATGTGGTATAGTAATACAATGAAATATTATTCAGCCTTACAAAAGACTGAAATTTTTCCTTTTTGAGACAGAGTCTGACTCTGTCACCCTCGGTAGAGTCCCGTGGCATCACAGCTCACAGCAACCTCAAATCTTGGGCTTAAACGATTCTCTTGCTTCAGCCTCCCAAGTAGCTGGGACTACAGGTGGCTGCCACAATGCCTGGCCATTTTTTTGTTGCAGTTGTTTAGTTGGCCTGGGATGGGTTCGAACCTGCCACCCTTGGTGTATGTGGCTGGCACTGTAACCACTATGCTACGGGTGCTAAACTTGAATTTTTTTTTTTATAGGAATGAAATTCTGACACATGCTACAACATGGGCTTAAAAACAAGTGAAAGAAGCCAGACACAAAAGGACAAATATTGGCTCGGCACCCATAGCACAGTGGTTACAGCACCAGCCACATGCACCAAAGGTGGCGGGTTCATACTCAGCCCAGGCCAGTTAAACAATAATGACAACTACAACAAAAAAATAGCCAGGCGTTGTGGTGGGTGCCTGTAGTCCCAGCTACTTGGGAGGCTGAGGCAAGAGAATCGCTTAAACCCAAGAGTTTGAGGTTGCCACGGCACTCTACCGAGGGTGACATAGCAAAACTCTGTGTCAAAAAATAAATAAATAAATAAATAAAAGGACAAATATTGTTTGATTCTACTTATATGAGATACCTAGAATAGGCAAATTCAGAGATGAAAAGAACAGAGATTGCCAGGGGATGGGGGGAAAAGGGAGTGGTGAGTTATTGTTTAATGAGTGCAGAGTTTCTGTTTGTAAAGATGAAAAAGTTCTGGAAATGAATAGTGATGATTATTGCATAATATGAATATTATTAAGGCGAATGAATGTGCACTAAAAATAGTTAAAATGGCAAATTTTATGATATATATTTTAACACAATTAAAAAAATTAAAAATTCTTTGATAGTCTTTGATGTTTTTTGACCAGGCAAATGAATGACCAGGTGAAGAAATCTATTCCCCAGCCTCCCTGCAGCTATGACCACGAGACTAAATCATGGCCAATAATGCTACAGTATTGTATATAAATTTCATGAAATCTTTAAAGGAAAGGCTGGAATGAGGACATGATGGCTAGAGCACAAATACCCATCTCGTCTACATTTAGCCTGTGTTTAGCCCACATATAAGTAGAGCAGGTAGGATTATTTTTAGTCTTCTTTTTCAAGATGAGAACAATGAAGTTCAGGGAGATGTACTGCACAGTTAATCAATCACTTGATTCAAATTAAAAAAAAAAAACATCTTAGAGCATGAGGGTGGGTGCCTTGTACAGGGGACAAAGGTGGAGCAAGCTCTAAGCAGCTTGGTGTCCTGATGTGTTCACTGTCTCATGTCACCTGATTGTGCAGACTTCCTACCTCTAATCTTTTTTTACTTGAGAAAGAAATATTTCTCTGTTCTCCATTCAGCAATCAGAATGTTGCTTTTAAAATTTAAGTAAGATTATGTCTCTTGTCTCGTTAAAATTCAACATGTTTTCTAATTTCTCTTAGAGTAAAATATAAAGTCTTCACGTCCTTCATTCCATCTAAGTCCTGCATGACTTGGCCTCACCTAATAACTCTCTCCCTTTTCCATCATGTTGCAATCCCACAAGCCCCCTTTCTATTCCTTATATCGGAGTAAGAATGCTCCTGCTTCAGGGCCTTTGCATTCACTATTCCTGCTCTTGAAATAACATTGACTCAAAGAAGCCTGTGGCTAACTCCCTTACTAAAACTTTTTCAAAAGTCATAAGTGTACTCCAAGACTACTCTAAATAAAATCATACCACACATGTCACTCTTTCCTATTGAATTTCCTCTTTAATTTTCACCTATCACTCCACTGACATGCATTTATTTTGTTTCTTCTATTACTAAGTTGCAAGCACCAGGAAGGCCTGGGCTTTGTGTATAGGTTTTCCCTGTCTCCCCAGGCCTTAGAACAGTAACTAGAACAAAGAAATTAATGCATAAATATTTGTTGAATATATGAATAAAAGATTTTTATGAAGTTCCTTATAGATTATTATCAAAGCAAGAATAAAAACTGATACTTTTCCATAAGCTGCCCTGCTAAAAAGAAAGTCTTGGCAGTTTGATGTCCTTTCAAAGCCCACTGATACTAGTTTTAAGCTACTTTATCACACACACTCCATACTTATAAATAGCATAACATCTCAACAGTAATGCTAGTTGGAAAAGAGAGAAACAATGTGTCAGGAGATGACATGGAGATATCATGGTAAGAGATTGTTCAGAAGTGGGAGCAAAAACAGACAATTCCCAATTTAATGATGGTTTGACTTAAATTTTTTTACTTTAGGATAAGTTTATTGGGATGTAGCTCCATTGTAAGTTGGGGAGCATGTATAGACACAGCAGGACCTTGGAGATGAGACAACAAAAGCTCCTATGTAATCCAGATCTTAAATGCATGACAACTTAAGTATTGTCTGTCCTATTTACTCCTTTGGAAAGTTTTCATTCATTCATTCATGCATTCATTCATCAAATATGAACTGAGCTCAAGGCAGTGGGGATACAATGGTGAGCAAACCACAGAGCCTGTATACAATTTTAAGGGAAAAACATTCAGATGAGAAATCACTATATCCTATGATTTATGTTTCAATTCTTATGAATTTTTATAGAAACTATACTCTGACTTAACTGGTTTATGTAAAAATATAATGCGGTCAATTTTGATAAACTGAGTTTTAACCCTTGACACATAACTGGTGGGAATGTAAAATAGTGCAGTCACTTTGGAAAGTAGTCTGGCAGATCCTCGAAAAGTTAGCTATAGTTACTATCCATCTCATCAATTCTACCCCTAGGTGCATACCAAAGAGAAAATGAAAACATATATTCACACAAAAACTTAACACACAAACATTCATAGCACCATTATTCACAACAGACAAAAACTGGAAACAACCCAAATGTTCATTAACTGATGAAAGGGTAAATAAAATATGGTATATCCATGCAATGGAATATTATTTAGCCTTAATAAGAATTCTCATGCTACAACATGGATGAATGTTGAAAACAGTACACTATATGTACAAAGTCAGTCACAAAAGGCCACATAGCATATGACTGCATTTATATAAAATGTTAAAAATAGGTAAATCCGGCTCGGCGCCTGTGGCTCAAGCAGCTAAGGCACCAGCCACATACACCTGAGCTGGTGGGTTCAAATCCAGCCTGGGCTCGTCAAACAACAATGACGGCTGCAACCAAAAAATAGCTGGGTGTTGTGGTGGGCGCCTATAGACCCAGTTACTTGGGAGGCGGAGGCAGGAGGTTGCTGTGAGCTGTGATGCCATGGCACTCTACCCAGGGCGACAGCTTGAGGCTCTGTCTCAAAAAAAACAAAACAAACAAACAAACAAAAAAAGAATAGGCAAATCCATAGAGATAAAAAGTAGAATAGTGGTTGCGAAGTGCTGGAGGAAAGGAGAAATAGAGAGTCACAGCTAATGGGTAGAGGGTTTCCTTTTGGGATGATGGAAAAGTTTCAGAATTGATAGTGGTGATGGTTGCACAATTCTGTGACTATACTAAAAACTCCTGAATTGTTTACTTTCAAAGGATGAATTTTATGGTAAGTAATATCTCACTTTTTAAAAATCCTCATGGCCCCAGTATGCCACACTAATCATCCAATACAAATAAAACAATCCAACAGACTCAGCAAAAAACACCTTGTATGAAGACATCTTTCCATGCTACAGCACTATGCTCAAAGTTAATGTAAATAATACTTAATGCTGACCAATTGTTCTACCTTATACTCCTCGCTTTACTTAATCTTAACCACCACCATGAGGTAAGTATAATTTTTATCTCTACTTTACAGATGAGGAAAGAGACTAAGTAACTTGCCCAAAGTCAGTCACATAGCTAGAAGTCTAAAAGTCTGGCATTGAACCCAGGTCTAACTCCAGTGTCCAAGTTCTCAATTACCTCAAAGGGTGAAGATATATATTGTTTTGTATTTTATAGGAAAATTATTTTTATTTCAATAGATTTGGGGGTACAAAAATATTTTATTACATGAAGGAAATGTAGATATATTTTGAAGTTACATGGTCTTTATAATATTCTGCTCATCTTAAATCCTGTTTTGAAAATCCTGTTTCTTAGTATTCTGGGTTTCTTACACTAGCTGAGTCAAGAAAAGCATGACAAAGAGCTTGTCATTCGTCATTAAGAAGCACAGTTATGCCATTAACCATATCATATTAGGTGACTGGAGCAAGAAACAATATTTTAACTATTTTATTTTCAACTCTTTTTATATGCTTTGGCACATAGTTTCACTACCTTTTAATTAGACTCAAACTTATTGTCACAGTCAAGTCCAGTTTTTAAATAAGCTCCATGCATTTTGACTAAAACCTAGTCAGCCACAGACTTGACTTAAAAGTCTAGTCAAATACAGTGTCTTATTAATTTGACACTAAGGATAATAGAAAAACAATTAGCACTGATCCTTCCTATTCATACATTCCCATTTTCTGAGAGATCCAAATAGTGTGAAGATTCTTGGGTGAACTGGAAATTTGTTCTCAATTATACCACATAATCATATGGAATCCCAGAATTGCCATGAGTTCCATCTACCTTTCTGAACTAGAGATAAACTGGGGCCAATCTAGACTACTCAGAGCCCCTAAAAAGATGTGTAAAGTTAGGAAAGAGAAATAAGGACCTACTGACTATCTATTTGCAATACATACGCCAGCTCATTTAATTTAACTGTCCCACATCATAAATTGGTTGTATCATTTTATAAATTGAGAGACTCCAGAGAGTAAGCAAATCTGTCCAAAATGAAAAGCTTGTAAATTGGAAGAGGTGAGACTCAAAGTTAAGTGGCCCCCGCATTTTCTACCACACTTGCCTCCATTTCATGGACAGACATCCACGAAGAGTCCCCAGAATGAACAGTACTGACTTTTGGAAATTTTGTACTAGTCAAAGAATACCCCAGAATCTAAGGGGTAGAACATATCCATTTTAACCAGCTTGAACCAAACAGTCCATAAATTTGCTGGTCCTGACTCCTGCTAATACCCTGTTTCCCCGAAAATAAGACAGTGTCTTATTTTAAGGTGTGCTCCCAAAGATGCGCTAGGTCTTATTTTCAGGGGACATCTTATCTTTCCTGTGAGGTCTTACTTTCGGAGGATGTCTTATTTTCAGGGAAACAGGGTATTCGAAAAAGCTGTTACTCTCCTTTCTAGACTTAAGAAGATCACCAATACTTACCCACCACGCTATTTTTGTTGTTTAAATCAAACCATATAGAATGACCACTGACTGAACTACTTTGAAACATTTTAATAGATTTCATTTAAACATGTAAAAATGGATTCGAAGGGTCAAATTCCTAAGCTAAAACAAAAATTATCATCACACAAAAATTGAGTAATACATTACACTAAAACCAAAAGCTCCCTGATAACAGGATGCATTTTTATCCATTGATTACCTCTCTGCAGCACTAGCAATGTGAAAAATGTACTCTTCATTCTGTAAGCGCTCCTTTCTCCTTCTTTCAATGTCATGTCGTAGGTCATTTGGATCTATTATTTTGACCAGAGTCTAAGGAATTACAACAGAAAACAAACCATTCACATTACTGTTGATAGCACAAAGACAATATCTAACAAAAACTTTAATTAAAAGTCTTAAATAAGTTCTTGTATTCATCCTGCTAATAATAGTGTAAACTGACACAAATACTTTGAGACATAATTGACAATACAGTGAGAAAAGTTCCTGAAATTTGAACCAGGAATTCCACCTTTAGGACTCTTGTCTCAAAGAAAAGTCCATCTACCTAAATATATTCCAAATATTATATTTATAACAACAGAAAATGGAGGCAACATAAATGTAGAAAAGAATTTTAAAGAAAAAGGAAGAATAATTAAATAAATTATGGTAAACTTAACTTTAAAAAATACTGTACAACCATTTAAATTATGGTAATAAAAGACTCTGTGGGCTCGGCACCTGTGGCTCAAGCGGCTAAGGCACCAGCCACATACACCTCAGCTGGCGGGTTCGAATCCAGCCCGGGCCTGCCAAACAACAATGATGGCTGCAACCAAAAAATAGCCGGATGTTGTGGCGGGCGCCTGTAGTCCCAGCTACTTGGGAGGCGGAGGCAAGGGAATCGCTTGAGCCCAGGAGTTGGAGGTTGCTGTGAGCTGTGATGCCACAGCACTCTACCTAGGGTGACAGCTTGAGGCTCTTCTCAAAAAAAAAAAAAAAAAAGACTCTGTAGAAGTCAACATGGAAAAAGAAAATTAATTGAAATTTTAAAATCCTCCTCTGGAAGGCCCAGGTGGGTGGACTTCTTGAACTCAGGAGTTCAAGACCAGCCTGAGCAATAGTGAGATCCTGTCTTTAAAAACTAGCCAGGCGCTGGGGTGGGAGTCTGTAGTCTCCACTACTCGGGAAGCTGAGGCAGGAAGATTGTTTGAGCCCAAGAGTTTGAGATTACTGTGAGTTATGACACCATAGTACTCTACCCAGGGCAAAAGAGGGAGACTCTGTCTCAGAAAATAAAAAAAATAAAAAGCCTCAATCATAAAAGGTCGTGGGAAATTCAGTGATTTTACATAAATGGAATGTTATTATGCATTAAGTAAAAAGGGAAAAGCATACAAACTGCATATACTATGATAGTGACTAGGTTAAAATATAAGATATAAGACTATAAGAAAAGATGGTCAAATAATATTTTATGTTAAATGGTTGAATCATAGGAGATGTTTTCTAAATCCTCAAATTTCCTATAAGTCAATTACAATAGTTTCTTTCTTTCTCTCTCTCTCTCTCTCTCTCTCTTTCTTTCTTTTTTGAGATAGAGTCTTACTATGTTATCCTCGGTATAGTGCTGTGGCATCACAGCTCACAGCAACCTCAAACTCTTGGGCTTAAGCGATTCTCTTGCCTCAGCCTCCCAAGTAGCTGTGACTACAGATGCCTGTCCCAACACCCGCCTATTTTTTTGTTGCAGTTGTCACTGTTGTTTAGCAGGCCCAGGCTGGGTTGGAACCTACCAGCCCCAGTGTATATGGCTGACACCCTAACCACTGAGATACAGGCGCTGAGCCAGAATACTTTCATGATTGGAAATTATCTGAAAATATCCTCTGTTCAAGAAATTAACGTATCTCCATAAAGTCAATAAAAATTATAATAATTTCACAAGTAGAAATTATTTATATATTCTATCAGAAAGGAATTAAAATATCTCCTCTACAAAAACTCTTTACTCTCAATGAATAAATTAGCATTTCTTTTAGAACTTAATATAATTCTTCTAAAACAAGAGCCAGTTTTCTTCCTGGCCCCCACCCCTCAGCCAAGATAGTCTTTCTAATTAGCAAAGAATTGGGAGGTAGGAGGTGAGGTATTGGGTGGCAACTATATACAACACACGACAAAAAAGAAATTTAGTATTATTTCTCTTATTTTACTAATTCACATGACACAGAATCTTTCATACATTCTACAGTAAACAGAAGGGCAATATCAAATGAAACTTAGCTCCTTTGTATTAATTTCATGTACAATTTAAAAATATTTAATACATTCCTCATGACTGCTTTGAAAACATAGGTGTTGAACATAACTTTCTGTAAGCTTTACGGTGTAGAATTTTTTTTAATTAAATCATGAACACATAGATAATGTGTACATTAATGCATTTATGGGGTACAATGTGCTGATTTCATATAGAATTAGAACACTTGCATCACACTGGTTAATATATACCTTATCTTGTTTACTTAGTTACTGTATTAAGACATTGATGCTCTATATTTTTACAGTTTCTGGCCGGGGCTGGGTTTGAAACCACCACCTCCAGCATATGGGGCCGGCGCCTGATACTCTATATTTAAAAGATCTGACATGTACCCTTGCATTATGCAACATAGGTGTGATCCCACCATTCACCCTTCCTCGATCTGACTTCCCCCTTCCCCTCTCATCCCCCCCCCCCTCCTTGAAATTTTGGAATTATTATTATTATTTTTTTTGAGATAGAATGTCTGTCACCCAGGCTGGAGTATGGTGGCATAACCATAGCTCATGGCAACTTCAGACTCCTGGGCTCAAGCAATCCTCCTGCCTCAGCCTGCTAAGTAGCAGGGACTACAGCCACATACTACTGTGCCCGGATAATTTTTGTATACCGTTTAGTAGAGACAGGGTCTCACTTTTGCTCAGGCTGGCCTTGAACTCCTGAGTTCAAGTGATCCTCCCACCTTGGCCTCGAAGAGTACTATAATTATATGAGTGAGCCACCATGTCCAGCCTGGAATAAATGTTAAACAAAGCTGTTATCCCCAGGGATTGTCTCTCTTAGGAAATAATTTTGTTTTTTGTCAGTGTTCTTAATCCAACCTGGCCAATAATTAGAATCACTTGGAGAGCTTTTTAAATGCAAATTTCTGGGTCTCAATCCTTCTTCATGTACTTTTAACTCCCCTTTTCACTTCTTGTTAATCCCCTTTCCCATTAGTGTACCAACAATAAGATAATCTCTCATCAAAAATTACATGCACTTACCTTTTCTGATTCATATATCATAGTCTGTTTACTCTGAAGTTCAGCCAAAGATATATCTATTCTCCTAAAATAATAAATGGGATTTAATTACAATTAAATTAATTATTTAATTACAATTAAATAATTATGTTATACACCAATACCTTGTTTCTACTACTACAGAACAGAATTGGAAATAAAGCTGGTATGTCTTGGAGAAAGCAAAAGAAACTTGCTACCAAATAGTTTCTCATCTACATGGCAATTTCCAGGAGATATATATATATATATATATATATATATATATATATTTTTTTTTTTTTTTTTTTTTTTTTTAATTTGGCCGGGGCTGGGTTTGAACCCGCCACCTCCGGCATATGGGACCGGCGCCCTACCCGCTGAGCCACAGGCACCGCCCTATATCTTAAATATATATGTATCTATATATCCTGTGAACATTATAGGGAAGCTTTAGGAGTTCTCAAATCACTAGTATGTGTAATCTCGAACTTTACTCTGCTGATATATTACACTCTAACATTGATTCCACACAGCTCACAACACCTGCTCAGACAAGTGCCAGCAGAACGTCACACATGTTTTGATATGGCTGCCTTCAGAACAGCCATTTGTGACCACATGAAGCAAACCACGATTTCAATGGCTTGACAACTGTCTTTCATTCTTCCAGTGATAACTTCAGCAGGCAATTACTACTGCAGAATCAAAGTTAACTAGGTAAATATTTTTGAAGTTTTACACATTTAAACAATGCTAGACAATGGCTTCAATGCAACCTATTCCATCAACATGCACCAGCCCTGTACCTGTTTGGGTTAGTCCCATTTTTATGCAGGAAATTCAATTCTACAGTCTGCAGCATACCCAACTGTGCAGGATCAGGAAACAGTACCTAGCCCGTTTGTTCTGAGATATATTCCCATGAGTTAAATGAGAATACACAGTAATCAATCATTACCTGTGAATTTTTGGATTCAAATTCAATTTCATTTCATTTACGCCTGCATTGCGTGTAGCTTGCATTTTTGAGAAACGTTCATGTAGAGTAATGTCAGGTGATGGAAAATAATTTGCTAAAAAAGGAAAGTCTCAATGTAAAACTGGTTCCATATACATATAGAAGATTACATATACACACAGGAGCCTGTTTGCTCTTGAAAACGCAGGGGATGGGGGACCTAAACTTATTTCACAGATTAATTTGTAGTGCTCACGTGCTTTCCCAAGCTCAAACAAGAGTAAAAACACCTGATTTCTGAGTCCAAAGAATTTCTTCCTTTAGGATATCCCTGCTTACTTATCCTGGGGAAAAGACAATGGCTCTCTCAAAGTGAGGACCTTTCTTCTCCAAGGTAAGACCTTATTGTTTCTGGGAAGTAAAGATGGCACAGAGCTCTACACTTCAATGAGAAAAAAAATTAACTCCAAAACCAAAAAGGAAACATCAAAACAATTCTGAACAAATGCCAAATGTTATACTTACATATCACAGAAGACTTTTGAAGGCTACTTTAATTAACATTAACTAAAGTTCATGAAAACATTCCAAAATCAGCTATGCAATAGGCTTTTAATAGGATAGAAAGAGTATATATACTTGACCCATCAGAATGCTACTTAAGCAATCCTTTTCCCTAATTAACTGTTCCTGTTCTGACACAATCCCCTGGATTTTTGTACAATACCACCTCCATTTCTGCCCAAAATCACATTCCTTTGGATGAGAGAGGCTAGAGCTGAGAATGTGAATCATTTCAGATAATCTGTGTGCTTTAAAGTAAATATATGCCTAAGTGTGAGGGGCACAGAGATAATAACTCATTTTCAAAATATATTTCATGAAGGTAAGAAAGACTAAGGCAAAAAGTATAAAATAAAAATTTTGAAATTCTTGAAGGCCTCCAGCTTATAATACCCACAATTGCCTTATTTATGCAACATCACTGGGGAAAGTTGTTCCCCATCACTAAATTTTCCAATTAATGGAAATTTGTCAGAAGCAAAGGCAAAACAATTTAAGGCATGTTTTTAAAGTATTTATTATGCAACTCCCAGTCGTGAAGAATGCCAAAACAAACTGGACTCTTTGATCATTTAGCATCATCCTTAAGACACAAAGTCCCAGCAATGCCTCCCGGGGGCTTTAAGAATCTCACAAAATGACCTCGGTTTCCAGATTTCTAGTTTCCGATGTGGTTTTGTTGCTTCTTCCTCCCAGTCAGACTATTAATTATTGTTTCTTGCTTCTCCCTTTCTAACTTGTGGTTTCTTTTTTTTTTTTTGTAGAGACAGAGTCTCACCTTATGGCCCTCGGTAGAGTGCCGTGGCCTCACACAGCTCACAGCAACCTCCAACTCCTGGGCTTAAGCGATCCTCCTGCCTCAGCCTCCCGAGTAGCTGGGACTACAGGTGCCCGCCACAACGCCCGGCTATTTTTTGGTTGCAGTTTGGCAGGGGCCGGGTCTGAACCCGCCACCCTCGGCATATGGGGCCAGCGCCCTACCGACTGAGCCACAGGCGCTGCCCCTAACTTGTGGTTTCTAACCTACTAAAAGTTGAAGGTTATTGGAACTGCATTTAAAGAACAACTAAGCTTGAATGAATGCCTAATGCTCTCTCCAAAAGATTTCGTAATTCATGGCCTAACTTACAATGAAATATTAAGTACTATTAAACTATATTACAGGTATTTACCTGTATCTCATGAAAAGCCAAGATATTATTTTTGTGTTATCCCTAACGTATGTGTAAAATATACCAACCTTTAACTTGATGAATTATTGTTATGATTTCCTGAGCAAATTCTCCTGTAGGTTTGTTTTCAGTGTTCTGAGTTGAGTCAAGATGTTCAAACACTGGATGAAAGTTTTCACTTTTCCTGCCAACAGCAACCAAATCATGTGACATCTGTCTCTCTGTGGAATAGCTAGAAGCAACCCTAGAATAATTCGCAAATGTTTAACTAAATTTGAAACTGTTCTGCTAAGAAAAGAACTTATTAAAAATTTAAGTATCTATAAAACTAAAAAGATGTTCATCTTTTCTTATAATTAAGGCACTAATCTATATGCCATAAACATGTACAATAGCAAGTAGCAGAAAACAGCTACAGATATAGGCTCTGAGTTCTTTGTTAAATCAGAGGTCATTAAATATTGCCATTTTAATCATAAAATACTCAAAATTTTAAGTGAGACGATTTTTATTTCAAAAAATACAAGGAATTTAAGACACTATGCAAAAAAAATTAATTCAATTATTTTCTATTCCCAAATGGCCAAAAACATTGTAAATTCAGCAAGATTATACTATCTTAAAATACTACCACACTTTAAAAGTGGATATCAGATATATGAACCTCTCTGACTTCATAAAAATCCTTATATCTCTATATAAGTACTTAACAGCTTAGAATAATATTTTTAAATCAAATTCTGTTAAGAGATAAATTCAATTACAGAGTCTCACTAAATTCTCAGAAAATAATATTGTTAGCAAAGTTATAATCATTAACACCAATTACAGTGTTTACCTTCAATGTATCCTTAAGGAAATGCTACCATTTATTATATAACCCCAGCTATCTTACCACTTTAATGCCTTCTGAATCTTTATAACTTTCATTAGGAATTCTCCTGACCTGTAAGTACATTTATGAAGTGATGATCAGGATAGACAGCTAACAATCACTGATGGCTTAGTACATGCTAAACATGGAAGCTTAACAGCTAACCAACATGATCTCTCTTAATCTTTACAACAGCCCTATAGGGAAGGCACCATGACACTGAGAAAATGGATGTTTTGCTTTACACTCCTTAAGTTGAGTACTCAAATGAACATCAGTCTTCCAAGTATCATAATAGAAAACTACACTGGAGTCCAGGAACACTGCTCCTGCTAAAAACTCTTAAATTCTTCATCTGGAGGCAGTTTATATACCACTGCAGAAAATGTTTCATTATTTTATATTTAAATCTCATTTTGGACTCAAAACAGCACTAATCAGCTTATACTCATCTTACTCCTCTGTACTTTAAATTGCTTTTGGCTTTTCCCAAAAATCAAGTTTACTGTCTAAAGAAGTTTACGACTGTTCGAATTCTTTATTGAGTATGTTAGAGGCTCTTAAGATAAACCTGAAAGAGAGCTTTGAAGTGTGTTTTAAATAATAGCAGCACCACTGGAATAAATAATATCTCATCATATAACAAAAAGCAATCAAGGATACATTTTGGAGTATGGGTGATGTATGCACATATTTATTATTGATTTAAATCACTTAATAGCCATATATCCAAAACTGCTCCAGGGTTATAAGCAGTTTACACATATCTTTTAAATATTTAAACTCCTCTAACAAGATGGTTTTGTCCTTATTTATATTGGAGGAAAGGCTTCTGTCTGACTTTCCATGCTCCCTGCTCTCAGGCCAGCACTGTCAGTGACAACTTTCTACCATGGCAGAAACACAGTAAAGTGATTATCCACCAGGTCCATGCCACTGCAGTGGTTTTCTTGATTCATTAGAAGTGCTTTCATTAAAAGGTCCGTTTCCCTTCTTTCTTCCTAATTTGCTTCAAGCTTCCCACTGTGTATGTGATAACTAACTAAGAGACATTTACTAGTAAATGCTAGAATGCCCTAACTCCCACCAACAAAGAATTACAAATGCTCTTTGTTTAAAGGGGTTTAACGGCACAAAAACAATCTGTTCCATACCCCAAAAAGAGAGCTTTTAAAAACAATTTACGTAAGAAAAATAAGATATTTAAATAGAACTATAAAAATGGTCCTTCCACAAGAGGAAATCAGTTGATAAGATTTTTCTTTCTTTTATTTATTTATTTTTTGGTTTCTCCCAAGAGGAAATCAGCCAATAAAGATTTCCAATTCTTCAGTGGGTAATTATTAACATTTACTTGTAATTTCTTACACATTATTGGCATAACTCTTGTCCCTACTCCATGCTCAACCCTCAATCCATAGGAGTGCTGTGGTATACTCTGAAGCTATATTTAATGCCTGACATTTTAGTGTTTAAACTTGTCATCAGTTAAAATTTACAAGAGTTCCTCCACTATAGGGTTTTTAGTAAAAAATATTAAAATTATAATTTTCTAGAAAACAAACATTAAAATATTCAGTCTTAATATTAAAAACAATTATGATACTTCTGCTACAAAAGAAAAAACCCTCTTTATTTTTTATTTTATTTATTTATTTATTTATTTTAGAGACAGAGTCTCACTTTGTCGCCCTCAGTAGAGTGCCGTAGTGTCACAGCTCACAGCAACCTCCAGCTCTTGGGCTTAGGCGATTCTCTTGCCTCAGCCTCCCGAGTAGCTGGGACTACAAGCGCCTGCCACAATGCCCAGCTATTTTTTGTTACAGTTTGGCTGGGGCCGGGTTTGGATCCGTCACCCTCAGCATATGGGGCAGGTGCCCTACTCACTGAGCCACAGGCGCTACCTGAAAAACCCTCTTTACACTTGAAAATGGAAACAGTTTGTATTTACATGTGTAAATTTAATCATCACTTGGTTCACATTTTCCTTTTTACTATTTCCTATGACATGGATTGATTAACAATAAGCTCTGGAAATATTCTCAAAACAAGTAGTTAAGTTAAAAAGGCCAAATGTTCTCATTTGAGATAGGTTTTAGACAGTTTTTTAAATTAAAATACAGTCAAAAATCTGTACTCTAATACTATTTCTGGTACTAGTCTCATTAAATCTTCCAAGTTCCTTGGTTAACTGCCTGTACTCTCCCCATTTATTCTTCTGCTTCCGAAAACTTGCACTAGTTATCCCTGAGTGTTGTACATAATAACTAAGAAAACATAAAAAGCTACATTAAACTTTAATTTCCTATTGTGTGCGCTTAAGACTCACCATAAAAACCAACTGCATGGCAAAACAACAATAACAAAAAAACCAACAACCTAAACCAACAGATTCCCCTGCCCTCTGGAAGCTCATAGTATATAAGAAAATCCATTTGACACACAGAAGGTTTTCCTTTTTGTTTTAACTAATAATTAACATTTTGTACAGCATCCTACAGTTCATAAGGCACTTTCCCAATTGCATAACATTTTTTCATCAATGACGGACCGCATATAGGTGGTAGTTTCATACAATAGCATGTTTTTACTATACTTTTTCTATATTTTGCCCTGTTTAGATACACAAATAGTTATACACATTCAATACTGTCAGGCAGGGGTCCTCAAACTAGGGCCCACGGGCCACATGAGGTGGTGTGATTGTATTTGTTCCTGTTTTGTTTTTTACTTCAAAATAAGATATGTGCAGTGTGCATAGGAGTTTGTTCATAGGTTTCTTTTTTTAAAAAACTATAGTCCGGCCCTCCAACGGTCTGAGGGACAGTGAACTGGCCCGTTCAAAAAGTTTGAGGACCTCTGCGTGTGTGGCCTGGACTGTACCATATGGCCTAGGGGTATAGTAGGCTGAACCATCTAAAAGTTTGTGTAAGGACATTCTATGCTGTTCGCACATGGACAATATCGCCTAATGTTACATTTCTCAGAACATAACTCTGTTGTTAAGTGATGCATGACTCTATATTATATGCTTCTATCTTCCTAAGAACACATTTAGAAATTTTAGAGTTGGGGGAAAAGGATCAAGGAGACTATTCCTCCCCTAATTCAGCATCTCATTACTTTTTTTTTTTTTTTTTCAACTTTTGGCCGGAGCTGGGTTTGAACCCACCACCTCCAGCATATGGGGCCAGCGCCCTACTCCTTTGAGCCACAGGCACCGCCCTGCATCTCATTACTTTTTCACAAAAGTCCTCTAAACCGGGCTCACCAGCCCCAACACTCATCCCATCTACTTCATAGGTGGCAATTGTCTGGCAGCCAGAACTGGGCCACCTGCCCTCCCCCACTGGCTAAAAATGTCAAACCAGGCTAGCAGTCACAGCATTCTTACTTTTCCATTCTCGTCTCCCTCTATTTCTTTTCACTGCTTGGAGCTACACGGTTCAAAGTTCCTATGTATGATTTTTTTGCCATTTTTTTTTCTTTAGAGACAGAGTCTCACTCCGTCACCCTTGGTAGAGTACCGTGGCATCACAGCTCACAGCAACCTCCAGGTATTGGGCTTAGCGATTCTCTTGCCTCAGCCTTCTGAGTAGCTGGGACTACAGGCGCCTGCCACAATGCCCGGCTATTTTTGTTGCAGTTTGGCTGGGCCAGGGTTTGAACCCGCCACCCTTAGTATATGGGGCCAGCACCCCACTCAATGAGCCACAGGCACCGCCCGATTTTTTGCCATTGTTAACCTCTAAATATAAAATTTTATTTATCTCATCTTCATCTGTCTAAAACACACCAGCCTCCAAAACCTAGCTGACATGTCAACTCCTGCATAAAGCCCTCCCTGCATCTCCTAGCTGGGTATGGCCCATACTTCTGCCGAGTTGCACCCTACCTCACATCTCACTCTTGGCACTATGGCACAACCAATGCTGCCCTATTTGTCAATAAAACAAAAGAAGAAAGCCAATCTTACGCTCTGTAGTTTCAGGGCACCCTAATAGACTGCCTCACATAGGGCAGATCCTCAAAAAAATATCCACTGAATAAATGATGAATGGAAAATGACTTAGTCAATTTGAATGAACATTCAGCTAAAAAGATGATGGATTTTAAAATTTTAATTGAGGCCAACTTAATCTTGGTTTTCAATTTTATTAGCTTACTTTTAATTTTTAAACTTAAGTTAGACCAATTTAAATTTAAAATATTTAATTTTTTAATAATATAAAATCTCAAACATATGGCCTCCATGTGTCTGTCAACTCTGCTTTAATGGTTACCACCATATGGCCAATGCAAGCAGACTCATAGAGCCAGGAGGAACTGAAGGTTAATTTGCATATAGCCCAAATATAAAAAGGTATAGCCAGGTGACCTGCCCAACGTCACAGAGCTCAGTGGCCTACAGGAAGACAAAAACCTATGCACCCCAACTGCCAACAGAATCCCTATTCAAGGTCCCCTAAAAGACACTAAGAGAAGCCAGGGAACCTTCTGTCCATTAATTTTTGATTTAGAAAATGCATATGAGAAATATGAGGAGAGACTTTAGTTTGTTATGCTACATAACAACAAGGTAGCAGGTTTGGGTATCAAAAATATGTTCATCTATAACTTATTTTGCCTCCCGCTGAACAGTGGCCATCATAGGTAAACTTGTGTGTGATTAGGTTACCATCCTTCAATCTTAGTTATGGTTTTCACCTTGTTCCTCACCAGCGCAATACCCCTTTCCTCAGGGAGTCAGCCTTCCAATGTCCTTTGGGATCCATCACCTACCTCACCCCTTTTAAAAAGGGGAAAGACCCAATAAGGAGTAAAGAGATCCTCTCTATCTCTTCACTGGAAAATAAAGGATTAGATATAAATGTGGCTTAGTCTGCTATTAACTCTGATAGCTGACCTTCCCCACATCCCAGGTGTCTAGTATCAGCATCCCAGATCAAAGGAGCCTCGGGTTCATCAGCTCAGTACTTCCTCCTCCCTCCCACTTTCTCCTCTGTCCACTTCCTTCCTGGCTTGGCCAAGTATCAGTCCCTCACCTACCCAGCCCAACATTAAACCAACACCTCCATTCATCTGCCCTAGGACTTTCAGATGCAACAGTTCATGTTTTGGGTACATAACAACCTTAACAGAAATTTTCGTATTGTGATTCCCTAACTTGAATTCTGAAACGTAATTATAACTCACATGTAACTTCTGATAATGAAGTTTCTAACAGAGTGGGTCACTAGAACACAAAAGTGTTAACTACTCAGTGAACATTCAAGCAGTGTCTACCTACTACCATTCTAGATATAAACTAGAAACAAGAAACATCACTAGACAACAACCTTGTGTTTTCAACCAACTGGAAGAACAAATACAATACTTGGCCAAAGCTAAGAAAGTAAACAAATGCTCAAAATTAACTTTAGTCTTTCCAAAAGTAGATAAATGCTCAAAATTAACCATCTTAGTCTTTCCTTTCTTTTTTTTTTTTTTGTAGAGACAGAGTTTCACTTTATTGCCCTCGGTAGAGTGCCGTGGCATCAAACAGCTCACAGCAACCTCCAACTCCTGGGCTGAGGCGATTCTCTTGCCTCAGCCTCCCGAGTAGCTGGGACTACAGGCGCCCGCCACAATGCCTGGCTATTTTTTTTTTTTGTTGCAGTTTGGCCGGGGCTGGGTTTGAACCCGCCACCCTCGGCATATGGGGCTGGCGCCCTGCTCACTGAGCCACAGGTGCCGCCCTCCATCTTAGTCTTTCCAAACAAAGTGGATAAGCTCTCTAGATTTTAACTAGCAAATAAAACTCTGCACTCTAAAACTATTTTAATCTTTTCTACTGAGAAAAATCTAATTTATGCTACTAGTTGAAAACATAAATCTATGGAAGGTATTGACCACTTTTGTTTTATGGACCTTGTATCAGTCCACACATGATTAACCTTTTGACTGTGAACAATGCCTACAAGCATTCAATACAAGATTTTCGTTTGGTGTGAACAATGCACATAGGCACATTTCATTTCTGAGTGCTCTGCAAAGGGTTAAATTCAACCCACAAAACTCTTCCAATGGATTCATCAAGACATAAAGATTTTATTGACTATGATGCTTTATCATATTGAAAAGATGCATATATTTGTTCAGTTATCGATTCCTCAAGTCTCTGAATAGAGAAGATTTGCAGCAGAGGCTCCTTATTACACAAGCCATCCTGCAGGCCTGATCAGGTATTCAAGCACATGCTGCCAGACCCCAAAAATGACAGGTCATGACATCTGACAAAATTTTTATGCCTTATAAGTTCAAAACAAAAGATGCAGCAGCTTCAATTTGAGCAGCTTATTTTTATGACACACAAAGATTGTGCTTCTGTTTCTCATATCAAATTATAAAACTAACTGCTCAGTATCTTTAATGAGGTCTATTAAAATAAAACAACCCTTCAAAACTGGCATTTCAAGCATTCTTTAAAGAAAATTAATAAATTGTAGTACCTTTAAAGTATAAAACACATCAGCTAGGCACAGTGGCTCATGCCTGTAATTCTAGAACTTTGGGAGGCCAAAGCAGAAGGATCACTTGAGGTCAGGAGTTCAAGATCAGCCTGAGCAAGAGTAAGACCTCGTCTCTACTAAAAATAGAAAAAAATCAGCCAGGCGTAGTGGTGGGCGCCTGTATTCCCAGCTACTTGGAAGACTGAGTCAAGAGGATTGCTTGTGGCTCAGCGCCTGTGGCTCAAGCAGCTAAGGCGCCAGCCACATACACCAGAGCTGGCAGGTTCAAATCCAGCCTGGGCCCGCCAAACAATGACAACTACAACCAAAAAGTAGTCGGGTGTTGTGGTGGGTACCTGTAGTCCCAGCTGCTTGAGACTGAGGTAAGAGAATCGCTTAAGCCCAGAAGTTGGAGGTTGCTGTGAGCTGTGATGCCATGGCATTTTACCCAGGATGACAGCTTGAGGCTCTGTCTCAAAAAAAAAAAAAGAGTAGGCGCCAGCCCCATATGCCGGAGGTGGCGGGTTCAAACCCAGCCCCGGACAAAAACTACAAAAAAAAAAAAAAAGAGGATTGCTTGAGCCCAGGAGTTTGGGGTTGCACTGAGCTATGGTGATGTCACTGAACTCTAGCTGGGGTGATAGAGTAAGACTCCATCTCAAAAAAGAAAAAGTTTTAGATCTAGGCTGGGTGCTGTGGCTTATACCTATAATCCCAGCACTTTGGGAGGCCAAGATGGGAGGGATGCTTGACACCAGGAGTCTGAACCCAGCCTGGGCAACATAGCAAAAGGTCTCTACAAAAAGTTTGATAATTAGCTGGGCATGTTGGCACACACCTATAGTCCCAGCTACTTGAGAGGCTAAGATGGGAGGATTGTTTGAACCTAGGAATTCAAGGTTACAATAAGCTATGATCTTGCTATTGCACTCCAGCCTGGGTGACAGAGCAAAGTTCTATCTCTTAAAAAAAATGATAAAATAAAAAGTTTAAGATTTTGGTACATTTGATTGTATGTAATATCTCAGAAGAAGAAAAGAGCTATAAACAAAATTAAATACTAAAGTATTTAAAGGGAAGTATACAGATGTTTGCAACATACTTTGAAATATATCAAAAAATAAGATATTATAGAAGAATAGATGAGTAGATAAACATGTGACTATACAAGTAAACTCTTAACTAAGACTGGGTGGTGGGTATAAAGGTGCTCACTGTGTAATTCTTTCAATTTTTCTGTATGTTCGAAGGAAAAAACTTAAGGTAACAATCTTAAACTTGATGCTTACAGCAATCTTTGTGTGCTTAAGAACTAGTAGTAGGCAATCTAATAGCACAAAATTATTTAAGGCATATGAAAAAGATATAAAATTATTAATATATTATGACATAATATACATATACACAGAAAAATAACAAAAGGAATTATACTAAAAGCTAATAAAATTGTTGTAAGGTAGTAGGGTTACGGGTGATTTTTCCCCTTTATTTCTCTAATTTTCTGTAATATGGTCATATTTATAAATGCTTTCTGTTCACAAATAAATATACATATATACATTTAAAAATATTTTCTACAAGCGTAATGAATGTAAGAAAAATATGAGGCAGGGGGACTACCATGTCTAAATTTAAGAAAAGGAACAAAAAACATTTTGTTAAAAAAAAAAAAAAGATTTGTGGCTTTACCGCCTCCCCTCTCCCACCCTATCCTTTGGGTTTTGTTTTCTCTTGTTTTTAATTCAAATAAAAATATGAGTTGACTGTGAATATAGAGGCACAAAATCAACATGATCAATCACTTTTTCATTCACATGCTGGTAGTATATTAAGTTCAAGAACATATTTGGCTAGCAGAGCCAACTGTAGTGCCTTATTCTCAGGGTCCAGAAACAGAGGTAATATTCATTACGGAGCAAAGCACATGAACCCGTTATAAGAGAATATAACCTATTATAATAGTAGTCTATTTTTTAAAAAAGAACTATTAAGAGCTAAAGCAAATGTCTTACAAACAGGCATCTTCCCAGATCACAATCTAATTTCCTCTACCTGGGAGACTGATCAATTGAGCCCCAGTCATTCTGGGGAGAATGGCAGCCAAAACCACATTAAGTCACAAGCTCCATTAGTCACAAGGAGATACATGGATTTGAGCCCCAGCCACTTTGGCTTAGATAAGATACTTCATCCTTCAGGGCCTCACTTTCCTCCTCTATAAAATCAGGGCCTGCTAAGGTCCCTTCCAGCTCAAAACTTCTCTGAATTTCAGGCAACACAGAATACAGGCTCTATATTCTTTTCTGAGCAAGGAAAAGGTCTTCCAGAACTCCACTCAGCCAATCTCTGGATAAGGAAAACACGGCAGCATAAAAACATGTGAATTCATGAAGAGGAACAACTCCATGGAATGCCCTGTACCCAAGAAGCATCTGGAGACAGGATGTAGAAAGCAGGAGACATGAGATCCCCCATATGTAATAACTAACTAATCATAGGAAACACCCTAATTACAGGGCTTTTTTTGGAAAAAAATCTAAGCAATCCTTTCCCTTTGATGGACTGTAAACACTATTAATTCCATTTTTGAAGCTGCAAATAAAGATGGCAGAAACATTAAATATAACAAAGAAAAAAATAAAGGTAATACCTGAATGTGTTTACTACTTTCCTCATGTCTACTTTAACTGTAAGTGTTTTCTTCCTCAGATCAATAGGCGAGAGTTTCACATCAGAATGTCTTTGGCTTTTATCCAATTGGTTACTGGAAGGACTGGTCGCTTTTCTGCGATCTCCTTCTTTCTTTATTTTTTCCTTCTGTCTGTCATTAAAGTGCCTTAAATCAACATCATCTCGGTTTGAATGAGTACAGGCAGTGCAGTCTTTCTTAGATGGTCTAAAATGTTCTTTGAATTGTTCATCTTGAGTCTCTCTCCTTCTTCCAATATTAAAACAATCTAACTCTCTATTTATAGGGCCTTTTGGAGAACTGTATTTTCTATCTTCTTCCTTAGAGTACTTCTGAGCTCTCCCATCAGAAAAGTCCTGGTCCCCACCTGAGAGCTTATGACGTTTGTGGCGATAGTCGTAAGATACTTTGGTTGAAGAACTGGTCTCTGGGTGTTCCCTCTCGGCACGTCGAGAAGTTTGAGGTCCAAGGTTCCGCTGATCTTTCTTCTCTTGGTAAAGTAGAAGGGAATGCTCAGGCTTCCACTTAGGATTCCTGGCAGGCTCTCTGTTTTCATACCTCTCCATGTCTTTAGGTCTTTTTGATGTGTGTCCATATTTTCTGAAATCACGATCCTCCGGATACCTGTGTTGACGTAAAGCAGTTGCAGTTAACACTTGCACTAAGAGAAGAAAGTGAGAATTTACATGTGTAGAATGTTGGGCAGCATGGCTTAAAATGCGGAATGCAGTGGCAAGTTAACCTATAATCCCTCAAGCCAATTCCTAGACACACAAGGCAGTTAAAGAGGAAAATACAATCTTTTTTTAATACTCTAGCCATCAACATGATTTACTCTAAAAAGAAATACTTTACTACTAACCATAGACCATAACTAAATTACAATGCTTTTTATCTTGTTAGACAAAAGCTTTTCAAGGTGGTTATCTTCAACCACAAAGTAAACAGACTTTTTTCACTTGAGGCTTTTTATACCAAATTACCCAGGTTTAATGTTTTCCTATACCTCTTCTGAAAAGAGCTCCTTGTCTCCAAGTCTTCAAAGCCTCTTCTAGGTGACTGGGGATATTTTTCTTCTTGTATCCTCTGGTGCCTCAACTCATCTTCAGGCCACTTTCCTTCAAATCTGAAAGGATTTGCTACTGACCTCTGAGGCAGTTTCCCTCCTTTTCCACTTCCTCTAACTCTATGGTCATCAGGAATATACCTTCCTTGCACTTTCTGGGAATAGCAACTCCTCTCATTCTCATTGTAGGGTACACCCTCTGAATATTTGGGCATATACTGAGATCTTCTGTTACCATCCTCTCTTTCAGGTGAATATCCTCGGTAAGGCTTATATGTATAAAAATTTTCTACAGAGTTTCTTCTTATGTTTGGGGAAGGTGATCTATGTTCATAAGATCGGTAATACACATTTCCACGAGAGGGAATCCTTGGTTTACTCTGTCCAGGTTTCTCACTGTCCATTCTCCAAGTGACAGGACTTTTGGGATCCTTCCTATATTCACAGCCAAAATGCCCATGAGAACGCCTTTGCTTGTAGTATTCAGAATTTCTAGGTTCTGGTGATAAAGATCTATGTAAGCAAACAAAGAAAAGTTTAATCCATTTAAAGACAATAAACCTAAAACATTTGCTTTTCCTTTACTGCTGCTTTCACTCAAACTAAATTCATCAATTTGCTATATATGCATTTTTAATTGTACATTTAGGGGTCTGATTATGGTAATGCTCAGTTCAACAAGCATACTCTTTCCCTCTGAACTAATCTATTCCCTGCACTAATATGTTCCCCGAGCTTATCAAAATGGGCTGGGCACATCTGTCCCATTGGAAGAAGACCACTTTAGGATCCATTTTGGATGACTGCTGACAGCAAAGTTCTAGAAAGAGATGCAGTGACTTTGAAAGGGCAGTCAGCAAAAGCTTACATCAGGTTCAATGGCCAGGTAAGAAACCAGCAGGTAGCAGGTAAACTAGATTCACACAAATAAACATGTAGAATACTGTTTGAAAAACTGAACATGACCTCTGAAAATAAATGAGATGCTAAGATTTAATGGTGCCACAAACTCAGACCCAAGACTGGCTCCAGAGTTTATCTGATTGTCTATTTTCTCTGCTAAGGCTATATTAAGGAGAAAAATACATAAACTTAACCAGGCGACAGAAGAGGAAAAAGAGGGTCTGAAGACTTGAAGGTTAGCCAGGTACTGAATTTAGCCTGTAATCCCTGCACTCTGAGAGGCTGAAGTAGGAGTATTGCTCGAGGCCGTGAATTTGAGACCAGCCTGAGCAACATAGAAAGACTCCGTATCTATAAAAAATTAAAATTAGCTGGGCCTGGTGGTGCACACTTGTAGTCCTAGCTACTCAGGAGGCTGAGGAGGAAGGATCACATGAGCCTAGGAATTTGAGGTTTCAATGAGCTACAGTCTGGCCAACAGAGCAATAGGACAAGACCCTGTCTCAAAAAAAAAGACTTGACTCTCCTGCTTAGTTCCTCCATAAATGCTTCTAACATAGAAAAGTTGCTTTTCTTTCCCAGACCTGTTCCCTTACATAACAAATGAAATGATGTTCTGTTCAAACAGAAGTGAAAGTATGCTTTAATGCCACTGTAATACTCTCCCCAAATAACACATCCTTTCTGTAACAATGTTGTCCGGTACCTTAGCATTGCCAACATCAAGCCTTGTATTCCCACTAAGGAGGAAGGCTCCTGTAGCCAAGGAAACCAGTCTGCATTGCCTGAGAGGAGTGCCAGTATCTGGAACACGGTAAAGTTCAATTTTGCACCTGGAGACCTGTCCCACATCTGACCTGCTCAATTTCTCAATCTCCTCCCTGAGGGTTTAATGTCTTCTAATCGATGAACAAGCTATCCTTGCAGCTTTTGCTATTGTTCCTGCTCAGAAGCAGCCACTGAGTTGGAGTAACCATGAGTAAATCCCTTTCCTTTTTTTTTTTTTTTTTCTGTAGAGACAGAGTGTCACTTTATGGCCCTTGGTAGAGTGCCGTGGCCTCACACAGCTCACAGCAACCTCCAACTCCTGGGCTCAAACGATTCTCCTGCCTCAGCCTCCCGAGTAGCTGGGACTACAGGCGCCCGCCACAACGCCCGGCTATTTTTTGGTTGCAGTTTGGCTGAGGCCGGGTTTGAACCCGCCACCCTCGGTATATGGGGCCGGCGCCCTACCGACTGAGCCACAGGCGCCGCCCAATCCCTTTCCTTTTGATGCTAAGTCTGTGTCGTCCCTAAAAGAAAGAAGGCAGATCTATCTTCCTCATGTATCTGCTGGGACTTAAACTTGACAATATTGCTCTCTGGAGTCACCAAGCTAGACACACTGGCAAATATTATCTAGCTGAAGAAAAGCCCTGCCATCCAGCTAGCTACATCTCACCACAGGATGAAACAACTGGAACCTCTGAGGACTTCCTGGAAGATTTTTTTTTTTTTTGCAGTTTTTGGCCGGGGCTGGGTTTGAATCCACCACCTCCAGCATATGGGGCCGGCACCCTACTCCTTTGAGCCACAGGCGCCGCCCTTCCTGGAAGATTTTAATCTCTTTCACCACTAAGGAGAAAATCTGGCATCCAGAGACAGAGGGCTTCCAGGTTGGATGAAATATCCGGTATCTTACCCTACTCCTTACTTCACATTAAATATTGCTTGATATTATATAATACGTTTCACTGTACAGGGCCCCTTTCTTTGGCACAAGGTTGCTGGAATGGTTGCTATTGTTTTCAGTTCTCCTACAGGAAGAAAACAGACCCATGGAGTCTGTTGGGAGGCAATTCTCCAGTCTCTTGAGTTTTGCTTGCCTTGTAAGTTAGAGGCACTGACAGGGTTTGTTGTAAGGCAAACAGCCTTGGAAGATACAGACAGGGTTTCCCTCAGGTAGAAAGGGCCAATTTGTTTGCTGTCCAGGATAATATGATAAGATCTCCTCCAAGGCAAGGGCTGGGTTTGTTTATTTGCAGCCCCTGATAAGGGACTCGGGTGCCTCACATGTCATAACCCCTCTGCCTGTGCCATAACCTACAGCATCCACCCAGCAGGCCACCCTGCAGTGCTGGCCCTCAGGAGACCTAGAAGCCTGCAGTACTATGAGTAATAAAGGTCTTTGTCTCTGACCCAGGAGTACCCTGTGGCAGCTAATGTGTTAGTCTGCAATGAGGATAAAATACCAGACCCTTTATAGTTCCTGACAAAAAAACCTAAGAAGGAACCCAGAAATCAGGCACTAAGCTTAACTCTCACCAGGGCCTTTTGTATTATCACAAAACAGCCTCTCTGATCCCCTTCATGCTAAAAGCATTTGCTTTTTCACATTCCCTTTTCTTTCTAAAGTTCCATTACAACTTACAAATTTTACAAAATGAAAATTGTTGAAGAAATGATTGATTAGTTATTGCACAACTGAAATGAACAAGCACAATGGCCAAGTTACATTAACATGAAAAATCTTTGTCTTTTGTGTACGAAATTATGGTCCTTTTTAAAGTCTTAGAACATGCTAGCTGCATTTACAGCTCTGTGCCTTTGATCCTGTTCTACCCCTTAAGTGGAATAATTTCCTTCACCCTTTCTGCCTTTAGGAATTTTACCTATTCTTTTTTTTTTTTTTTTTTGAGACAGTTATTCTCTTGACCTGGATAGAGTACCATGTGGAATCATCATAGTTCACAGCAACCTCAAACTCTTGGGCTTAAGTGATTCTCTTGCCTCAGCCTATCAAGTAGCTGGGACAACAGGTGCCTGCCACAATGCCTGGCTAGTTTTTTTCTATTTTTTAGTGGAGACAGAGTCTCTCTCTTGCTCAGGCTGGTCTTGAAATCCTGACCTCAGCAATCTACCTGCCTCAGCCTCCCAGAGTGCTAAGATTACAGGCATGAGACACCGTCTCTGGCAGGAATTTTACCTATTCTTTTTTTCTTTTTTTGAGACAGAGTCTAACTTTGTCACCCTCGGTAGAGTGCCATGCCGTCATAGCTCATAGCAACCTCCAACTCTTGGGCTTGAGTAATTCTCCTGCCTCAGCCTACCAAGTAGCTGGGACTACAGGTGCCCTCCACAGTGCCTGGCTATTTTTAGAGATGAGGTCTCACTCTGGCTCAGACTGGTCTGAAACCTGTGAGCTCAGGCAATCCACCTGCCTCGGCCTCCCAGAGTGCTAGGATTATAGGTGTGAGCCACCGCACCCAGCAATTTTACCTATTCTTAAATGCCCAGTTAAATATTTTTCATTTCCTTTTTGAAGATCCCCTTAGAATCCCCCTTTCTCCTCCATAAAAGTAGGATTATTCCTTCCCTACAGATCCAGAATATTCTGTCCCAATCAGTGGTGAAGCTTTTTCCCCACTATATCATATTTGGCTATGGTGTCAATTTCCCAGCCAGCCTGTATGTTTGCTGAGGCCACGAAAGATGGCATATTTGCCTGTAGCAGGCAATACAGACTAGTTAAATTATTTCAGTCTAATCACATCTACCTTGATACTACCAAGCAGAAAAGAGAAGAGTTAAACTATAATCAAACTATTCAAAACTCTATTATTCTGCCATGAAGAAGAGGAGATAGAAAACACCCTATTTTCAAATTCCAAATTTCTTTGAAAATATTGATTATTTAAAAAATAACATGAAATACACTGAAGAGTTCCCAAGTATTCACTAATCCAAAAAATACAACACTCTCAACAATATTTCTCACTCTTCCTTGCTGTGGCCATTGCATTTCTCTTTATTATGGATTAATTCTAGCTGCCAGCAATAATTAAATAAAGCTGCTGGCTCCTAGAATCTAGAAACACAACCTCTGTGCACCTACTGTGAATAACTGGGCCCCATCAACTTGTTAAAGTAAGTTTTTACCAGCATAGATGAATTTGAAAGCTATAGCACATCCCAAATCCAAGTTTATTCTGCTAGGTAAGAACTGCTCACCTCTGTTTCCACCTGGGGGATCTAGATCGTGACCGGGCCATCCTTTGACACGTGAGCCACTTTTTACACTGTAAAGAAACACAATAATTAGTAGATTTATAGAAAGAGCCTGCAATTTGCTCTACAATACGGTGAATGCCACCAAGAAAAGGTTACTTAATCCCTCTGTGCCACAGTTGCCTCATCTGTAAAATGGGAATAATAATAATAATAATAATAGCACTACCCTTACTGCAGTGTCATCAGGATAAAATGAATTAAACCAGGGATCAGCAAACTTTTCCTATAAAGGGCCAAACAGTAACTATTTTAGACTTTGCAGACCACATAAGGTCTCTGTCCTATCTGTTTCTTCTCTTTAAACAACTCTTTTAAAAATGTAAAAACATGGCTAGGCTGCATTGAGATATGCTATAAGACATGAAAAGAGGTTAGTGGTGTCTGGTAGATAGCAAAACTGCTACGTAAGTATTTCAAAAAGAGAAAAAAATTACCCAGAATCCCTCTACTTAAACACAACCACTACTACTTTCTGTTTTTTTACCATGTACTGAACTTCATATAATCACAGTCCAAATATTTAGGAATACATGATGGTATACCTTACTTTTCAAATTGTTGGATTATAAGAATTACAATTCCTAATTATAATATTTAATTGCTGCCTAACTTCCCCCAGTAAATATGCCTCAAATTTAATCATTATTGGACATCCAAATTTAATCATTATTAGACATTTAGTTTGCTTCTGATTTTTAGCTAAGACAAATAATGTCAAACAAGTAAACTTTAAGAGGCACTTGTAAACTTAATTTTTTAAATATTATTCAGTCTTTAAAAGAAACTCATAGCTTTAGGAAATGAATTTTAAAAAGACATAATTAGGGTATAATCGTCTATACTAGCTATTATTTACATCACAGTAGTATTCCTCAGTTCTGATACTACCATTAAGTAGTTCCCAACTTACTGGCTCCCAACCCCTGGTGGCTTTTAAAATTATTGCCATGGGTTTATGAATAATCACAGAGCCATCATGCGCAGACTACAGAGTGAATAAGTATATTTCTCATATATTATGTACTTCACTTTTAGAAATTTCTGAAGATACTCTGATAATTAGTTAAATATAAACGGTTTCTTGTCACTATGCAGTTTATCTTCCTGTAAATACAAAAAATATATTTATCATTAAGCACTCACCAATTTAAAAGGGGTCCTCATACTCAAACATTTGCAAACTATTATCACGAACTTCAGAAGGAAAGTAAAAGCAGCTAAGGTCAAAGGACTTGAATGAACTACATCACTCACCATAGGAAGTACAACTAGTTCAATTCATTTAGTTGTACATCACCTCTTTTCAAAAGGAATTTAAAGGTAGGAAGAACAAGTAATTTAAAAATATTATGAAATTATGGGCGGTGCCTGTGGCTCAGTGAGTAGGGCGCTGGCCCCATATGCCGAGGGTGGCGGGTTCAAACCTCAGCCCCGGCCAAACTGCAACCAAAAAATAGCCGGGCGTTGTGGTGGGCACCTGTAGTCCCAGCTACTCCGGAGGCTGAGGCAAGAGAATCGCTTAAGCCCAGGAGTTGGAGGTTGCTGTGAGCCGTGTGACGCCACGGCACTCTACCCGAGGGCGGTACAGTGAGACTCTGTCTCTACAAAAAAAAAAAAAATATATATATATATATATTATGAAATTAAAACACTAAAGGAAAATGATGTCTACTTGGCAACCCAAAATAGCAAAATGTATTCATTCAACAAATTCTACTGAGTACCTATTATTTGCCAGGTACTGTTCCAGGGATATAGCAGTAAATAAAAAAAGGCAAAAATTCCTGCCATGATAGAGATTATATTCTATCAGGAAGTTTCTAATTTAACTAAAGAAACTTCGGGTATCAGTTCATATCTATTAAATTTAATAAAAATAATAAACCCAAAGGTTATGTGTGTGGAGGGGGAGACAGAAAATATTGCTGGTGATGAAAACACAAAATTTTTCTGGAAAGCAATCTTCTCTCTTTTTTTTTTGTTTACAAACAGATTGAGATATAATTCACATGCCATACAATTCACCCATTTGAAGTGTACAATTCAATGATTTTTAGTATATTCGCAGTAAAATACAATCATACTATAGTTTAATTTTAGAACATTCTCTTTACCTCCAAAAGAAACACCATGGCTTCTCACTCCTCTCCTTTCCTACTTAGCTCCTGGCAACCACTAACCTACTTTCTGTTTCTATGGATTTGCCTATTCTGGATATTTCATGGAAATGGGATCATACAGTATGTAGTCTTTCATTAGTGGCTTCTTTCACTTAGCACAATGTTTTCAAAGTCCATCCATGTTGCAGTCTCCTTCCTTAGACCACAATCCTTTTTTTTTTTTGTAGAAACAGAGTCTCACTGTACTGCCCTTGGTAGAGTGCTGTGGCGTCACACGGCTCACAGCAACCTCTAACTTTTGGGCTTACGCAATTCTCTTGCCTCAGCCTCCTGAGCAGCTGGGACTATAGGCGCCTGCCACAACGCCCGGCTATTTTTCTGTTGCAGTTTGGCCGGGGCTGGGTCCGAACCTGCCACCCTCGGCATATGGGGCCGGCGCCCTACTCACTGAGCCACAGGTGCCACCCTAGACCACAATCCTTTTTGTAGTCAAATAATACATATTACTTTGTATGGATATGCTATATCTGTTCATTCTTCTCATAATGAACATTTGGGTTGTTTCTACCTGTTGGCTATTATGAATAATGCTCTTATGAACATGTGTGTGCAAGTTTGTATATGAACGTATGTTTTCATTTATTTTGGATCTATATCTAGGAATGGAACAGTTGGGTCATATGGTAACTCCATGTTTAACTTTCTGAAGAACTGCCAAACTTTCCCAAAGTAATTGCACCATTCCCACCAGCAGCATGTGAAGATTCCAATATCTCTACATCTTTGAAACACTTATTTTCTGTCTTTTTTTTTTTTTTTTGAGACAGTCTCAAGCTGTCGCCCTCAGTAGAGTACTGTGATGTCACAGCTCACAGCAAACTCCAACTCTTGGGCTTAAGTGATTCTCTTGCCTCAGCCTCCCAAGTAGCTGGGACTATAGGCGCCCGCCACAACACCCAGCTATTATGTCTTTTTGATTCCAGCCATCCTAGTGAGTATGAAGTGGTTTTGATTTGCATTTCCCTAATGACTAATGAAGGGTAATAACTGAAACATGTAAGAAACTATGAAAGTAACCATGCTTCCTTTCCTTTAATCTAGTAATTTCAGCTTAAACTTATTATTTTAAGAAAATAATTTAAAAGTAAAAAGGCACCTGTATGTATTGTTTGTATCAGCTTTATTTATAACAGAAAAGAAAATAATCCAGCAAAAATAGTTTATAATAACCCAAATGATCAACAATCGTAAAATATTAAACAAATGTAAAATATACATATCTTTCTCCTAGACTTCTGTGTGTCTTTTCCTCCATACACCCTGTTAATCTACCACACCACACTACTTGCTTTCCTTGCTCAGGCCATGCTGTTCCTCCCACATAGATGGCTGTCCCTCAGCCAGAGCCCTGAGACTCTTCCATTGGCTTTCTTTCCCTCCCCCCCAACCTGGTTTCTTTCTCCTTGGGAATTCTGGGTTTATTTTGCAATTATTCTAACACAGTATGAGTATTTATTTACATAATTGTAATTATTTCAATAGGCAAGAGACTCCAAATAGTATATCACAGAACACAAAACTCAAGTGACCTATGAACATCTGAGATGTTCAAAATCATTAGTAATTGGGAATATGCAAATTAAGATCATAACTGTTTCATACCTATTCAAACTTGACAAAAAACAATTAAGTTGTGTATTCCAAAGTGTTGGGAAAGATGTAGAATGATAGGAACTCTCACATACTGCTAAATGAATTACATGTGATACAGTATAACCAGTCAGAAAGTATGGTCATCTCTCAATATACTCAGGATTGGTTCCAGGACCCCTGCGTGTACCAATATCCATATACTCAAGCCCCAGAATCAGAACTTGCATAGACAAAAAGCCAGTCCTCCAAATAGACAGATTTTGCATCCTCATGGGATTATTCATATACTATATTTTTCATTTACATTTGGCTGAAAAAAATTCCGTATAAATGGACCCACACAGTTCAAAGGTCAAGTCATAGTTTGGTAGTACCCAATAAAGTTGAACATGCCCAGATTTACAGCCCAGCAATCCCGTGCAGGGATGTAGCTTGGAGCAATGGTTCTCAAACTTAGTGTACATTGGAATCACCTGGAGGACTTATTAAAACACAAATTTCTGGGCCCTACTCCTTATATGGGCCCCACTTCTGGAAAGTTCTCAGGTGATATAGACTATTAGTTACGAAAATGTTCTAAAATTAGAGTAGATATTATGGAGATGGTTGCATAACTCTGCAAACATACTAAAAACCATTAAGTTGCACACTTTAAACCAATAAATTATACCTCAACAAAGCTATTTTTTTTAAAGTTAACTTTGTTTGCTTATTTTGCATCAGCAGGTTAAGGAAAAGAACTGGTTTAGGGGCTTAATCAACAAGAGAGGAGGGTTAATTTAAGCATACAATCTGAGCTAAGAAAGGTATTTACATTTTTAAAGGGTTGTAAAAAATATATGCAACAGAGATTGTAGAGATTACATGTGGACCACAAAGCCTAAAATATTTACTATCTGGTTCTTTACAGGAAAAGTTTGCTGATCTCTGATTTAAACTTTCCCACTTGTGACTAGCAAAGGTACTCAAGGGGACCAGAGCTCTAGCAGAGAGCAAGAGACAAGACTAATACACCAATAGGGTTTATGACTAGAAGATGTCTGTAACAGAAGATAAATTTGTTTATATTGCTGCCTCAGAGTAAACTGTGAAGGGGTTTATGAACCTGTCTGTCCCTGAACATAAAAAGGAGATGACTGGACAGCAGGGTCCTCTACTCCCAGCAGGATGCTAAAGAGGATGCTGGTGCTGAGAGGCCAACCTCACCAGGACAGCATTAGAAACACCCCCACACCCAGCAGAAGGACCTGCCTCTAGCCAAGTCTCTTTCCCATCACCATATAACTGGACATCATTTTCCCCTCTCTCTGGAACCACATCCCCCCTGGGGCTATCATCCTAGCTCTCCTTTTACAACCAAATTCTTCAGTATAGTTATCTGTGTCCCACAGTCATTATCCTCAATTTTTCTCACATTCTTGTTTGACTGCTCAGCAACCTAGCTTCCCACCCCACCACTGCACCAAATTGCTCCAGCCAGAATCACTAATGAAATCCATATTGCTAAATCCAAGGGTCAGTTCTCTTCTTCCTCATTTTGCCAGTGGCATCTGATACATTTCTTGGTGGAAATACCTTGGATTCCAGAATACTATACTTTCCTGGTTGTCCCCCTACCTCCATAACAACTCAGTCTGTTTCTTTCGCTGGTTTCTCCTCAATTCTACCTTCACCACCTTGACCCTCAATAGTGAAGCCAGTCTTCCTCACAGTGACTTCAGTCTTTTGACTTCTCACTGTTATGCGCTCATTCAGTCTCATGCCTTTAAATAGTCTCTATAAATCAACAACCCCCAAATTTATATTTCCCACTCACATCTATCCTATATACTCCAGTCTTGTGTATTTAACAGCCCAATGGAAGCTATAAACATGTCCAAGAGCACACTCCTGATCTCCCTCCAAATCTGCTCCTATCATAGGCTGACTCAGAAAATGACAGCTCCATCCTTCCAGTTTTCAAAAGAAAGTAACACAAATGGGGCGGCGCCTGTGGCTCAGTCGGTGAGGCGCCGGCCCCATATACCGAGGGTGGCGGGTTCAAGCCTGGCCCTGGCTGAACTGCAACCAAAAAATAGTTGGGCGTTGTGGCGGGCGCCTGTAGTCCCAGCTACTCGGGAGGCTGAGGCAAGAGAATCGCTTAAGCCCAGGAGTTGGAGGTTGCTGTGAGCTGTGATGCCACTGCACTCTACCGAGGGCCATAAAGTGAGACTCTGTCTCTACAAAAAAAAGAAAGTAACACAAATGTATAATAAACATGAAAAAATACTCAACCCCACTAAAAATCCAGAAAATACAATTATAAGAATGAAATAATATTTAATATTCATAAGATTTGCAAAAATTTTACCATCTGATGGTACACATGTGTTAACAAGAAAGTGGAAAAAGATAATTTCTTACCTCTGGAAAATTCTTCCCCCTAAAACAAGCAGAAGAAATCTGCAAGTCTATATGAGCATACCTTATTTTATTGTGCTTCACTTTACTGTACTGTGCACTGTACTGTTCTTTACTGTACTGATATTATAGTTTTATAAATTTAAGGTTTGGGGAAAACTTGCAAGTCTGCTAGCACCATTCCTCCAACGGCAAGTGTTCACTTCATGTGTCTTTGTCATGTTTTGGTAATTCTTGAAATATTTCAAACTTTTCCTTAGTATTATATCTGTTATACTGATCTGCGATCAGTGATCTTTGATATTACTACTGCAATTATTTTGGGACACCATGAACTGCATTCATGTGAGATGGTAACTTAATAAATGTTATATACATTTTGACTGCTCTACTGATGGGGCCATTCCCTCATCTCTCTCCGTCTCCTCAGGCCTCCCTATTCCCTGAGACACAACAATATTGAAATTAGGCCAATTAATAACCGTACAATAGCCTCCAAGTGTTCAAGTAAAAGGAAGAGTTGCACATCTCTAGCTTGAAATTAAAAGTTGGAAATAGGGTGGTGCCTGTGGCTCGGTGCTGGCCCCACATACCCGGGGTGGCGGGTTCGAACCTGACCCCAGGCAAACTGCAACAAAAAAATAGCCGGGCATTCTGGCGGGAGGCTGTAGTCCCAGCTACTCGGGAGGCTGAGGCCAGAGAATCGCCTAAGCCCAGGAGTTGGAGGTTGCTATGAGCTATGACGCCATGGTACTCTACCACGGGCAATAAAGTGAGACTCTTATTCTAAATAAATAAATAAATAAAAGTTAGAAATGACTAAGCTTACTGAAAAAGGCATGTTGAAAGCCAAAACAGGCCAAAAGGTAGGCCTCTTATGCCAAACAGTTAGCCAAGTTGTAGATACAAAAAAAAAGGTCTTGAAGAAAATTAAAAGTGCTACTTCAGTGCACACATGAATAAGAAAGTGAAAGAGCCTTACTGCTGATACGGAGAAAGTTTCCGTGGTCTGGATTAGAATATCAAACCAGTCATACCATTCCCTTAAGCCAAAGCCTAATCCAGAGCAAGGCCTTAATTCCTTTCAATTTTATGAAGACTGAGAGAGGTGAGGAAGCTGCAGCAAAAAGCTGGATGCTAGCAGAGGATAGTTCATGAGGTTTAAGGAAAGAAGCCATCTCTATAACATAAAAGTACAAGGGGAAGCAGCAAGCGTTGACATACATAGAAGGTACAGAAAATCTAGCTAAGATCTCTTAAAAAGGTGGCCACACACACATACTGAACAGCTGATTTTCAATGTAGATGAAATAGCTTTCCATTAAAAGACGATGCCATCTAGGACTTTCATAGCTAGAGATGATGCCATCTAGACTTTCATAGCTTTCGATGCCTGACTTCAAAGTTTCAAAGGACAGGCTGACTCTCTTGTTAGGAGCTAATACAGCTAGTGATTTTAAGTTGAGGCCAACGTTCACTGACCACCCTGAAAATCCTATAGCCCTTAAAAATGATGCTGAATCTACTTTTCCTGTGCTCCACAAATGGGACAACAAAGCCTAGATCAGCAGTTCTCAACCTGTGGGTTGTGACCCACAGGAACTGTATTAAAGGGCCACGGCATTAGGAAGGGTGAGAACCACTGGCCTAGATGACAGCATATTTGCCTACAGCATGGTTTAGTATTTACTAAACCATGTTGAGATCTACTGCTCTGAAAACCAGATTCCTTTCAAAATATTACTGCTCATTAACTGACAACATGCCTAGTCACTTAAGGAGCCTGATGGAAATGTATAATGTTTTCATGACTGCTAACACAACTTCCATTATGCATCTCATGGATCAAGGAATCATTTTTGTTTTCAAGTCTTGTTATTTAAGAAATACATTTCAGGGCGGCGCCTGTGGCTCAGTGAGTAGGGCGCCGGCCCCATATGCTGAGGGTGGCGGGTTCAAACTCGGCCCTGGCCAAACTGCAACCAAAAAATAGCCGGGCGTTGTGGCGGGCGCCTGTAGTCCCAGCTACTCCGGAGGCTGAGGCAAGAGAATCGCATAAGCCCAAGAGATAGAGGTTGCTGTGAGCCGTGTGACGCCACGGCACTCTACCCGAGGGCGGTACAGTGAGACTCTGTCTCTACAAAAAAAAAAAAGAAATACATTTCATAAGGTTATAGCGATTCCTCTAATGGATCTGGGCCAAGTCAACTGAAAACCTTCTGAATAGGATTCACCATTCTAGATATCATTAAAAGTATTTGTGATTCATGGGAAAAGGTCAAAATATCAGCATTAACAGGAGTTTGGAGAAGTAGATTCCAACCCTCATGGGTTCAAGACTTCAATGGAGGTGGTCACTGTAGATGTGGTAGAAACAGCAAGAAAACTAGAATTAGAAGTGGTGCCCAAAGATGTGACTGAATTGCTGCAACCTCATGATCAAACTTGAACTGATGAAGAGTTTCTACTTATGGATGAGCAAAGAAACTAAGTTTCTTGAGAGAGAATCTACTCCTGGTGAAGATGCTGTGCATTTTGTTGAAATGACAACAAAGCATTTAGATTATATACTTAGTTGACAGAGCAGTATCAGGGTTTGAGAGGACTAACTCCATTTTAGACAGAAGTTCTGTGGGTAAATGCTATTAAACAGCATCCATGCTACAGAGAAATTAATGAAAAGAAGAGTCGATTGATGTAGCAAACATTATTTCTGTTTTATTTCCAGAAATTTCCATAGCCATCCCAACCTTCAACAGCCACCCTGATTAGTCAGCAGCCATCAACATCAAGGCAAGATCCTCCACCAGTAAATAAAAAAAATCTGGGGCGGCATGTGTGGCTCAGTGAGTAGGGCGCTAGCCCCATACACCGAGGGTGGTGGGTTCGAACGCAGCCCCGGCCAAACTGCAACAAAAAAATAGCTGGGCGTTGTGGCGGGCACCTGTAGTCCCAGCTGCTCGGGAGGCTGAGGCAAGACAATCACATAAGCCCAAGAGCTGGAGGTTGCTGTGAGCCATGTGACATCACGGCACTCTACCGAGGGCAGTAAAGTGAGACTCTGTCTCTACCAAAAAAAAAAAAAAAAAATCTGACTTGCTGAAGGGTCATGATTGTTAGCATTTTTAAGCATAAAGTGTTTTTTAAAAATTAAGATATGTATACAACACATATATGTTTTTCAGACATAATGTTATTACTTATCTTGGTTTTGAAACAGGGTCTCATGCTGTCACCAGGTGGAGTGCATTGGCAATCAAAGTTCACTGTAGCCTCAAATTCCTGGGTTCAAGCAATCCTGTATCAGTCTCCCAAGTAACTGAGACCGCAGGTGTGCACCACCATAACCAGATAATTTTTAAATTTTTTTTGTAGGATTGTGGTTAAAGGAAAGATGCTATAACATGGATAAATTCAGTCACATCTTTGGGCACCACTTCTAATTCTAGTTCTATTGCTGAGGCTCATTATGTTGCCTAAGCTGGTCTCAAACTCTTGGCCGCAAGCCATCATCTCCCATTTCAGCCTACAAAAGTGCTGAGATTACAGGTGTGAGCTACTATGCCTAGCCTATTGCATATTATCAGAACTATTACATGCACTGGGAAACCAAAAATATTGTGTGACTTGCTGTGTTGTAATATTTGCTTTATTATCGTGGGGAACTGAACCCTCGATATCTCTGGAGTGTGCCTGTACTCCAAATAGAATTACATACATTCAAAAGCATTTCAGTATATTCAGAAAAATCTATCTTGAATCAGAAATTCACAACTAAGAATAGAAATAGACCAGAAATAAACAAACAAAAATAAATGTGAAAGAGGCTCATCACCCGTAGCATAGTGGTTACAGCGCCAGCCACATACACCGAGGCTGGCAGATTCGAACCTAGCCTGGGCCAGCTAAACAACAATGACAACTGCAACAACAACAAAAAAATAGCTGGGCATTGTGGCAGGCGCCTGTAGTCCCAGCTACTGGGGAGACTGAGGCAAGAGAATCACTTAAGCCCAAGAGTTGGAGGTTGCTGTGAGTTGTGACGCCAAGGCTCTCTACCGAGGGTGACATAGTAAGACTTTGTCTCAAAATAAATAAATAAGAAAAATAGTTACTTGAACTCAAGGAAAAAAATAGGAGAAAAAGATTAAATTATTTCAAAAGTAAGAATAAATTACAAGGTGCCTGAGGGAGAATAAACTCAAATGAAAATTTACTAAGGGATACTGAAAGAAGGCAAGAAAATTGCCAAGAAATTAAAAACGATATTCAAAGTCAGAGACAGAAGAAGAGAGAGAAAGAACAGGCAAAAGAGAAGGAGAGGGAGAGAGAGAGGACAGGCCAGAATGAAAACAAATGAATCAGAGAGAAAGTGGAGACACAAGTTAGGTAAAGAAGGAATTATATTTGCTTTTTTTTTTTTTTTTTTGAGACAGTCTTACTCTATCACCCTGGGTAGAATGCCATGGTGTCATCACAGCTCATAGCAACCTCAAACTCTTGGGCCCAAGAGTTCTTCTTGCCTCAGCCTCCCGAGTAGCTGGGACCATAGGTTTCTGCCATGATACCTGGCTAGTTTTTTCCTATTTTTAATAGAGATGAGTTCTCACTCTTACTCAGGCTGGTCTCAAACTCCTGAGCTCAAGCAATCCACCCAGAGTGCTAGGATTATAGGTGTGAGCACAGCATCCAACCTAATAATATTTGTTTAACTGTAGTTCCTAAGAAAGAAAAACCAAACACTAGAACTGAACTAATATTTAAAAATATAATTTAAGGGCGGCACCTGTGGCTCAGTCGGTAAGGCGCCGGCCCCATATACCGAGGGTGGAGGGTTCAAACCTGGCCCTGGCCAAACTGCAACCAAAAAATAGCCAGGCGTTGTGGCGGGCGCCTGTAGTCCCAGCTACTCGGGAGGCTGAGGCAAGAGAATTGCTTAAGCCCAGGAGTTGGAGGTTGCTGTGAGCCGTGTGAGGCCACGGCACTCTACCAAGGGCCATAAAGGGAGACTCTATCTCTACGAAAAAAAAAAAAATCTTTAAAAAAAAAAAATATATATATATAATTTAAGAAAACATTTCAGAAATGAAAGAATACCTGAAATATCTCAATCTACACATTTAAGGGCTCAGCAGGTACATAGGTAAATTATTCTAGAAGAATCAACTCTGAAACACAGCCTAGTAAAAACTATTTCATTTCAATGATAAAGACAAAATCCTCAAAACTTCTAGGCAAAATAATAATAATAACCTAAAAATCCAAAAGAATTAGACGAGCCTCAGATTATCAGATTTTTAAAAACCAAATTACAAAGCACGGTGAAAAAGAGAGCAGCACTAAAAATAACAGTCAATGAAAGTAAGTGTGAACCAAGGCTTTTATATCAGTCAAGGTGTCCCTCAAATATTAAAGCATCAGAAAAACAGTTTCCAACATACAAGAGTATAGAGAATTCTGTACTTAATAGTCCTCCTGAGAAATCTACTAGAGGATGAGCTTCATTCAACCAAATAACTGGGAAAATGTCAGCAAAAGGACTGATGGTAAGCATTAAGAATATGTAAATAGGGCGGCACCTGTGGCTCAGTGAGTAGGGCGCCGGCCCCCTATGCCGAGGATGGCAGGTTCGGACCCAGCCCCAGCCAAACTGCAACAGAAAAATAGCCAGGCGTTGTGGCGCGTGCCTGTAGTCCCAGCTGCTCGGGAGGCTGAGGCAAGAGAATCGCGTAAGCCCAAGAGTTAGAGGTTGCTGTGAGCCGTGTGACGCCACGGCACTCTACCCGAGGGCGGTACAGTGAGACTCTGTCTCTACAAAAAAAAAAAAAAAAAAGAATATGTAAATAAATGTACCTAAGATACTAAAAGAAAGACGAGGGTGAAGCTGGAAGATTAATGTAAAAATCACTGCATATTGTGATACAGTAGAAAAACTGCAACTAGAAAAATGGGAAAAGAAGGGAGAATAATAGAAACACTTCCAGTGTTATGGATAATGGGGAAAAAAACTAATACATCATATATTAATAGGTTAAACAAATCAACAGTGCTGAAACAACTGGATATCCACACACAAAGGAATAAAATTTAACCCTACCTCGCATGATATACAAAAATTAACTCAAAATGGACAAAAAACCTAAATGTCAGAGCTAGAAGAAAACACAAAAACAAATAATCTTTGTGACCTTGGATTAGGTCAGTGGTTCTCAACCTTCTTAATGCCGCGACCCTTTAACACAGCTTCTCATGTTGTGGTGAACCCTAACAAAAATAATTTTATGGTTGGGGTCGCCGCAACATGAGGAACTGTATTAAAGGGTTGTGGCACTAGGAAGGTTGAGAACCACTGGATTAGGCAATGGTATCTAAGATAGGACAGCAAAAACAAAAGTAACAAAAGAAAAAATAGATAAGTTGGACATCATCAAAATTTAACATGTTTATGAAGGATGTCACCAAGAAAGTGAAAAGACAATCCATAGAATGGGAGAAATTTGTTTACAAATCATTTATTTGATAAAAGATTGTATCTAAAAAGAACTTCTACAACTCAATAATAAACAATTAAGCAAGTTTAAAAACAAAGGAGGGCGGCACCTGTAGCTCAGTGGGTCAGGTGCCGGCCTCATACATCCAGTCTTGTGGGTCTGAACCAGGCCCAGGCCAGCAAACCAATGATAACTACAAAAAAATAAAAACAAAAAAAAAATAGCCGGGCATTGTGGCAGGTGCCTGTAGTCCCAGCTACTTTGGAGGCGGAGGCAAGAGAATCACTTAAGCCCAAGAGTTTGAGGTTGCTGTGAGTTGTGACGCCAAGGCCCTCTACCAAGGGTGACATAGTGAGACTCTGTCTCAAAAAAAAATAGACAGGGTGGCGCCTGTGGCTCACTGAGTAGGGTGCCGGCCCCATATGCTGAGGGTGGCGGGTTCAAACCCAGCCCCCACCAAACTGCAACAAAAAAATAGCCGGGCGTTGTGGCAGGCGCCTGTAGTCCCAGCTGCTCAGGAAGCTGAGGCAAGAGAATAGCGTAAGCCCAAAAGTTAGAGGTTGCTGTGAGCTGTGTGACGTCATGGCACTCTACCCGAGGGTGGTACAGTGAGACTCTTGTCTCTACAAAAAAAAAAAAAAATAGACAAAGGAGATGAATAGACCTCCAAAGAAGATACACAAATGGCTAATAAGCACATAACATTATTAATCATTAGGGAAATGCAAAAAAAAGCCATAATGGATGGCAATTCACACCAATAAGGATGGCTACAATCAAAAAGACCGACAATATTAAGTGTTTCACAGCTGTAGAAATATTGGAATCCTCATATACTGCTGGTGTGAATATAAAATGGAACAGCCACTTTGGAAAAATGTGGCAGTTCTTCAAAAAGTTAAACATAGAGTTACCATATGACCCAACTATTCCACTCCTGAATATAGGCTGAAGATGAACAAAAACGTATGTCCATACAAAAACCTGTATAGAAATGTCCATAGGAGCATATTCGTAACAGCCAGATGGAAACAACCCAAATGTGCACAGAGAGATGAATGAATGAACAAAATGTAATATGCCCATACAAAGGGATATGTATTATTTGACCACAAAAGAGGATTATGGTCAAAGGAAAGATGCTATAACATGGATAAATTTTGAAAATATGCCAAATGAAAGAAGTCAAGTCACAAAAGACCACATATCAGATGATCCCATTTATGTGCAATGTCCAGAATAGGCAAATTCATAGAAACAGAAAGTACACTCGTGGTTGTTTGGATGGAGGAAGGGGTGAGAGGGAGGGCAAGTGATGGCTAATGGGCAAAGAGTTTCTTTTAGGGGTGAAGAAAATGTTCTAAAACTAGATGGTGGTGCTGTTATACAACTCTATACTAAAAACCACTGAACTGTACACTTTAAATGGGTGAATCTTGTGGTATGTTATAAAGCTGTTACAAAAAAGCAGGTCAATTGACAGAGATTCCACACTAAATGTAAATCAAGCATTCACAAATGCAAAGAATAAAAATTTTCCAGGGAAGCCTTTCCAACAAAGAAGCAACACTCCTATCACAGAACTGCACCAAATCAGAGTCCAGAGAACAATGGAGTAATCACAGAAAGAAGAGGAAACTAGACCCAAGGAGATCAAGCATGGATCATTCTCTTGGCCACAGCAGCCAGGTGTTATCACCAGTTCTTCAGTAAGGAAGAGACGGGATTTGATGCAGAGGCCCACTGATGTCTATCCTTATCCTACTTTGATTGCATGGATGCAATATGCTTCTCACACATAACACACAAAGATAAATAAGCAAATGAAGGTGTAAGGTCATTTTAAAAAGAATTATTAGAAAAAATATATAAACCTTTCTAAATATCCACATGTACCCCCAACTTTTTAAAATAAAAGAGCAAAATATACGCCTCCCATAGAGAAAGGAATGGCAAAAGTTACAAAATACACATAATTATAAAGGCCAAATGTAGGACTCCTAACAATAAATGTGAAGGGGCTAATTCATCTATTACAACAAAAAGCTTTAATTTGGCTCATCTATTACGATAAAAAGTTTCAATTTGGCTTACAAAACAGAGAGTTTTACAAAAGACATATTACGATCAAGGGGTTCCAGAAGCTTAAAGATAAAAGGTTGGACCAAGTATTCCAGGCAAATGGAAACAAAAAGAGAGTAGGGCTGGCAATTCTGATTACAAAACAGAATTCATGTTACAAAGCATTAACTGTGATACAGAAAATACCTTTTAATCCTAAAAGCCACATTCCACAATAAAGATATAACACATAAAAATATCCATATTTATAATAATAAAACATATGAAACAAAACCCACAAGAGATGCAAGAAAACAATGAAACACACTTAGGGGAATTAGGTGCAGCACTTTGGGAGGCCAAGAAGGGAGGATCACTTGAGGTCAGAAGTTTGAGACCACCCGGGGCAACATAGCAACACCCCATTTCTTAAAAAAAAAAAAAAAAAATTAGCCAGGCATGCATGCCTGTAGTATCCCAACTACTTGAGAGGGTAAGGTAGGAAGATTGCTTGAGTCCAAGAGATCAAGGCTGTAGTGAGCTGTGATCACACCACTTTACTCTAGCCTGGGCAACAGAGACCCCATCTCTAAAAAGTAAAAATATAAGTTAAAAAAAAAAAAAGGAAACACACTAATAACAGGAGACTTCAATACACCACTGAGGGTATAAGACGTGTTAGGTGAACCCAGAAAAAGGAGATAGAGATCTAACTAAATCAGTAGAGTAAATCTTACAGATATTTATTAAACTCTGTACCCTGAGAAAAATATAGTGCCAACACCACATTCACTCAAATAATCATGTATTAGGTCACAAAGAAAACTCAGTCACTACAATAAAGTGGAATTATTACAAAAAATACTATCTAATTATAATGCAATAAAACTAGAATTTACTAATAAAGAAAATCAGAAAGTCCTTCTACCTAAAAATTTAAAAGCCTCCTATTAAACAACTCCTGGGTATTCTACAACTGAAATTATAGATTTTTAAATTAATAATGACAATGAAAACACCACATATAAGATTCTATGGGACGCGTTTAAGGCAGTGATCAGAAGAAAATTCATTGCACTAAACATTTATCAGCAAAAATGGAAGAACAAAAATAAACTGATTTGGCCAGGTGCAGTGGCTCACACCTGTAATCCTAGCACTCTGGAAGGCTGAGGTGGTAGGACTGCTTGAGGTCAGGAGTTTAAGACCAGCCTGGACAAGAGCTAGACCCTGTCTGTACAAAAAACAGAAAAAAAATTAGCTGGGCAAGGTGGTGGATGCCTGTGTCCCAGCTACTCAGGATGCTAAGGCAGGAAGATCACTTGAGTCCAGGAGTTTGAGGGTGCTGTAAACCAGGCTGACACCATGGCACTCTAGCCTGGGTGGCTGAGGGAGACGGTCTTAAAAAAATTTTTTTTGTAGATTTTGAAAAAATTAACAAAATAGGTAACTTGATAACCACCAGAAACTTCATTAAGAAGAAAGAGAGAGAAAGCACAAATATAAATAATGACAAATAGTATGAAGAGAATAATTAAAAGAAAAGAACTGTAAATCATAGGAGATTATTTTGTAGACCTCTACCAAATAAATTTGAAAACCCAGAGGAAAGAGACAATTTTCTAGAAAAACACAGACCACCAAAATTTCCATAGATGAAATAAAGTTATAAAAAAACCACATGAAAGGGCGGCACCTGTGGCTCAAAGGAGTAGGGCGCCGGCCCCATATGCCAGAGGTGGCGGGTTCAAACCCAGCCCTGGCCAAAAACTGCAAAAAAAAAAAAAACCCATATGAAAAAGCATCAGGCCCAAAACACCAGACAGTTATGATGCTCTACAAATTATTTCAGAGCCAGCACAGCACAAGGAAAATCAAGCCTACAGGAACATCAACCTTTGGAAGAAAAGAAAGACTGAAAAGGAACTTGGTGTGAGCAATGAGATAATCCTACAATGGAGAATCCCAGAAACTAAAGAAGGATGTTTCAAGAAGGGAGAGTTTTATGGCAAATGCTACACAGAGATCAAATAAAAGGAATGAAAAGTAATTAGCACATGGCTTGGGGACTAAGTTGGATGCTCAGGAGACTGAGAAAGCCAATTATTAACAACTCTTTCAAACAATCTGGCTGGAAAGGGGAGGAGAGAAACTAGGTAGTGGTGGGGTGATAAGGGGTCTAGGAAGGAGGTTTATTCTTGATGAGGGACTATTTGCCTAGCATTAGGGATCTAAAGTAGAATGACAGTCGTAGTAGAAATTAGTTCAGGTCTGGGGCGCTGGCCCCACATACCGGAGGTGGCAGGTTCAAACCCGGCCCTGGCCGAAAACTGCAAAAAAAAAAAAAAATTTCTGGGTGGCGCGTGTGGCTCAAAGGGGTAGGGCACCTGCCCCATATGCCAGAAGTGGTGGGTTCAAACCAGGCCCTGGCCAAAAAACTGCAAAAAAAAAAAAAAAATTCCTGTGAGGGCGGTGCCTATGGCTCAAAGGAGTAGGGGGCCGGCCCCATATACGGGAGGTGGTGGGTTCAAACCCAGCCCCAGCCAAAAAAAAAAAAAAAAGAAAAGAAATTAGTTCAGGCCTGATTAATGTTTCCTTCAATTCCTTAATATTAATAGATATTCTATATAGTCAATTCCTCCCAGTATTCCATATTTATGTATTTCCTTCTTCATTAGTCCAAATTAAATTTTTTTTTTTTTTTGTAGAGACAGAGTCTCACTTTATGGCCCTCAGTAGAGTGCCATGGCATCACACAGCTCACAGCAACCTCCAACTCCTGGGCTTAAGCGATTCTCTTGCCCAGCTGGGACTACAGGCACCTGCCACAACGCCCGGCTATTTTTTGGTTGCAGTTTGGCCGGGGCCGGGTTTGAACCCGCCACCCTTGGTATATGGGGCTGGCGCCTTACCGACTGAGCCACAGGCGCCGCCCAGTCCAAATTGAATTTTTAGCAACAGTCACATTCCATGTTATTTAGCAAATATTACTAAGTGCTAGTGATTGCCAGGGGCTAGGAATATGAAGTTGGAAGAGACCTAGTTTCTTTCCCAGAGATGCTAAGTTCTAGTGGGTAAGAATGGTGACATGAATGCCAGTACTTCCTGGTTGTACTCATATTATCTCATGGAATCCTCACAGCAAGCACTAGAGGAAGCTAGAATTACTTCCATTTGACAGGTGAAGAAACCTAGTCTCAGGTTAACTTACTTGCCCCGAGTGGAGGATATGACTAGAATCCAGATTCTTGGACTCCAGTATTAACACTCCCCACCTTGCAACTCCTACCTTCAGAAAGATGACCCTGTGGAGTCTGCTCAATCACTTGCTCAGATGTTTGATCAGCAGAATTGGGTTTTAGCATACCCAAGAATAGCTGAGATCCTGTATCACATCTAAAATTGCTGTCTAAATTTGGAAATCAGCTTTTATGCCCTCTAGCCTCCTGGAAGCCTGTAGGGCACAAAAGACGATGTGTTATTTATCATGAGTCCAAGCATATTATTTTATTTTAGCTTCCTATCTGTCCCCCTCAGTTTAATAAAAGAGCCTTTAAATATTTGCTCCTTCAATATTTGTACAGCTTCATTCATTCATTCACCTAATTTCATAACTCAGATAGCATTTGGAACATAATCTGGGGCAGCAGTGTAACACTTCAAATTTAAGGAGCAAGAGTGTGGGGTTGAAGGGTATCACAGAATAGCTTTCTGAGTTCAAATATTTACTTTAAGAATTTAGGAACCTCAAGATGCTTGTGTGCTCAGATATTTTTACAAGATGGCAACAACAGCAACAAGACTATGTCTAAATGTACTTTCCAGAAATGTCCTATTTGACCCTTAAAACCACCCTGGAAGAAAGGTAAGACAAATGCATTATAATCTCTAGCTCATAGTTGAGAAAACTGTACCTTAGAAAAGTGACTTGTTAAAAAAAAAAAAAGAAAAGTGACTTATTCAAGATAAATGAGATATACTGGATTTTAAGGACGTCCTGACTTCCAATCTCGTGTCCACTCTATTTTGCCATTGCCTCACTCAGATAACCTCTCTAGTAAACTGGTAAAGGTGCAATAAAAGATAAGAAAGTGAATTGTTATCAAAAAATAAGGGAAAAAAGAAATAACTAGACATATTTGTACTTGGTAGGAGAGTACAAGTATAGCCCAAATGTGTTCTTATAGAAATCCTTCAAATTTTGCCTTTTGCTAGGGTGTAAGGACACTCACAGATTGTTGGTAGGAGTGTAAAACAGCATATCCTTTCCAGAGGGAAACTGAGCAATTCACATTAAAAAGAAACCCTTAATGTGCATACTCTGCCCAACAATTCCATCATCTAGGAATGTACACTAAGGAAGTTATCATGGATATGCAGACTTTACACTTATCCAACAACGTGTTTAAGTAGGAAAAATTGGGAATAACCAACTAAATTAATTATTACAACTATATAATGGCATGCTACATAGTTGGAAAAAAGTGGTTATAAAAGAGAATTTACTTTAGAAAAATCCACATAGTCATCTCTGCATAGAAAAAGACTGGAGGTGTATAATTATATTCACAACAGTTACTTGGAATGGTGAAAAAGAGTATCTTCATTATGATTTTGTGTATCTTATAAGTTTTGTATATAAATGGCTTATTAAATGTTTTTATATATTTTTACAAACGTTTCTAATAAAACTTTTAACGGTTTCTTGGCAGAGTCTGTGAAACATCAAAGACATCAAAAGAAAATCTTAGCAGCCATTTTTTTAACGACCATCGAAAATAAAGCATTATTATACCATTACCATTAAAATACCATTGAAAAATAAAGCATTCATTAGGAATCCATAGCAATTTGCCCTTTCCGATTGCCAGGCTTTCATTTGAACCTGTTCACATTTAGAAAAATGCTAAAAAGGGTGCCTGGCCAGAAGCCTGAGAAACGTTCCTGATTTCTACCTGTAGTTCGTAATTTGTTAGAGAAAAGAAAAGAAATTACCTAAGAAGTATCTCGAAAAGCTCCTCGATAGGAAAACATTTAAGGGAGTAAGTTTCTCACCCATTTCTTTCCCTTGTGACCTACAGACAGGACAGTTTTGACGGTTACTGGCCCAGTTTCCTAATACATCACAGAGAAGCACACGAGATGTACCAATTTCCAGTATTTGCTTCTAAAAAGACAAGTTTTACTTCACAGCGCAGGATAAAGAGCAGCCTTCGCTACTCATTCTCAACGTTACGAGAGGAAGATGCCGCTACGCGGACGCGGCAGAAGCACCTCGCCAGGACAAAGCTGGGGGGGGCTCCTCGCCTCAGGTCCCGCAAGCGACGCGTCCGTGGCCGCCTCGGGAACAAGGGCACCGTCCCTGGCCACCGCCTCCCCCTTCCCCCAAACAATCGGAACCGCGGGGAACCCAGCCTGTCTGACAAGGGCAGAGGATCGGGGTCGTGGCAGCAGGTGCCTGGGTCGCCGCGTCTGACCGAACGTACCGGCCAAATGGCCTGATCGACGCAGAGAGCTGTTCCCTAGAAGCCTGAGCTTAGCCGCCGCGCTCAAGGAACGGAGGTGGCCGAAGGACCTGGAAGGCTGAGGGGACCTGTCCCCTTGGGAAACAGAACAAGACCACCGCGTTTTCCTAACAGTCCCATCTGCCACCCGGAGAACCGCCTCTCCCGAACAGCTGACACGCCCTCCTTGCGGGCCAGGGCCTCTTCGCTCCGCCCGTCCCCAGGGCCGCTCACCCAGGCGGGAAGTCCCCGCCGCTGCCGCTGCCGCCGCCGCCGCCGGCCCCTCGGGCCTCGCCCCTCTCACGGCCGCCGCCTACCAGGGCAGCGGCACCGAAACTGCCACTGTCGGGCCTCGAGACCCGGAACCACTTCCTTCCGGAAACCGCCTCGCCCCGCCTCCACCCTGGCTCCGCTCACTACCCACGGCCCAGCGCTGAGCCGTGCTGCAGCCGACCCTTCTCCTCTACTCTCCAGACGAGGGAGCCCCCGCCTAGCGGCTCCGACTAGAGAACCTGCGCCCTCTGCCGGCCGTTCCCACCTTAACTGCTCTGTCCAGGGCGCCTGCGCCCTCTGCTACCGGCCCGCCCAGTCGAGCTAGAGCCCCTGCGCCCTCTGCCGCCCTCCCGCCGCGGAGGAAGGAACCTGCTGAATCTCACAGGTTAAAGAGTCCTGGGGGTCGAGGATAAGGAATTTGAGGTTACCCCTCAATCAGTGGCAAGAGCTTGGTCCCGTGGGCCTCCCAGCTTTCTGCTGGTGGACATAACAGGACTCAGAGTCGGCGGCGGAGCACACGGGCCTCAAAAGAGGCTTCCCCCAGAAAGCAAAATCTCCCCTCTGGACTTCCCCAGTAGGCTGATAGTTCTAACATCTGTCCTCCATCCAATTTAAAATATTGCCTATTTCGGCTGGGCGCCTGTAGTACAGTGGTTACAGCGCCAGCCACATGCAACGAGGCTGGCGGGTTCAAGCCAGCCCAGGCCAGTAAAGAACAATGACAACTGCAACAACAACAAACAAATTAACCAGGTGTTGTGGCAGACGCCTGTAGTCCCAGCTACTTGGGAAGCTGAGGCAAGAGAATCGCTTAACCCCAAGAGTTGGAGGTTGCTGTGAGCGGTGACGCCACAGCTCTCTACCTAGGGCAACATAGTGAGACTCTGTCTCAAAGAAAAAAAAAAAAGAATGCAAACATGCATAGAATATTGCAGTGATTATTTTATTTTGAGAAAATATAGTAATCAAATGATTTTACATGTCTTAATTTTTGTGTATCTCAAAACTTTCAAAATGTTGAAATCTCATTTCTTTCAGCCCACAATCCTCATCCTTCCTGTCCTGCCTCTCCCTTAGTTCCAATATACTTGTTCTTCAAAGACCACAGAGATCTCACATCCCATGAACCTCTCACCCAACTCAAACCCATGGCCTTCTGACTTAAGCTGGTAAGCAGAGCCCCCTGCTTTGCCCTCTGACACAGATAACTCAAAACCACTATCTTACTTTTTTTTTTTGAGACAGAGTCTCACTTTGTTGCCCTGGGTAGAGTGCTGTGGCTCACAGCAACCTCAAACTCTTGGGCTCAAGTGATCCTCTTGCCTCAGCCTTCTGAGTAGCTGTGACTACAAGCGCCCACCATGACACCCAGCTATTTTTTAGAGATCGGGGTCTTGCTCTTGCTCAGGGTGGTGAAACTCCTGAGCTCAATCAATCCACCTGCTTCAGCCTCCCCGAGTGTTAGCCTGAGTCACTGTTCTGGGCTGAAACCACCATCTTAAAACACTCTAGTTATCTGCATTTTCCATTCCTACATCTGCATTTCCAAATAGTGCTGGGGGGGCACACAACTATAAACGATGCCACTACAAATTTATGGGCACCCTCCCCCAGTGGAGAGCCTGGTGCCTCTTAGTAATCCATTTATGTGACCCTTTTCTGTGATTTCTCCTTTTTCCAATAATTGCTGTTACAAACCCTGACCGCTCTTTTAACCTTATATCAATGATCATTTTCCTCTCTTCATACATGATTTTGCTTCCTGTTTTGCAGACAAAAATCTTCAGCACACCATTTAAGGCTTTTCATTATCTGGTCCATGCTTACCTCTCTACTCTTTTCCTCTCATACATAATGCTGTGTCCAAACTGAAGAATTTACGATGTAAGAATAAAGCTTTTTCTTTCTGGCTAAGAGGTGCGAGTTATTTTTATCTGCATATAAATGGCTTTAATTCATGTAGGTTTTCTTCCATTCTATCTTCAAGAATTATTTCTGCTCCATTTGCGCTGATCTTTTAGGACGAGCAATTATCTGTGGCAGTTCTCTGACAAGTGTGCTATATTGATACTGATATGGCTTCCCAAAGCAGTATTTGTGGTCTCAAATTTTATTTATTTTATTTTATTTAGAGACAGAGTTTCACTTTGGCACCCTCAGTAGAGGGCTGTGGCATCACAGCTCATGGCAATCTCCAGCTCTTGGGCTTAGACAATTCTCTTGCCTCAGCCTCTCAAGTAGCTGGGACCACAGGCGCCCACCACAATGCCGGCTATTTTTTGTTGCGGTTTGGCTGGGGCTGGGTTTGAACCCACCACCCTCGGTATATGGGGCCGGTGCCCTACTCACTGAGCCACAGGCGCCGCCCTGGTCTCAAATTTTATTATTGAGGTTTTGTTTCTTCCCCTCCTTTTCTATCTTGACACCCTATTGATCTCCATCTCGTTCTTTCATGTCCTTGTGAATTTCTGTTCTGATTTTATAGAAAACCTACCATATTTCGAAACAATGCTAAACTGGTCATAAAATTTTTCTTAGATTCTATAGTCAATCCTTTCCAGAAGTATACTCTTCTTTCTTTCCCATGGTTGTTTTGTGTGGGTTAGAGTTTAGTGCAGGCTGATATTCCTGAGGATCTGCTGGCAACAGCCTGGATTCCTCAACCCATGCCTTGTACTGAACACAGTACTTGTGGGACACTGACAGAGGGTCAGGAGTGTTTAGCAGGTTAGATATAGATCTATGGGTCACATGCTGGAAAAGGCTCAAAGGCTGAAATTACTTAAGGGTTAAGATATAGATTAACAGCATAGAATATGGTAGTTAAAGTTTACCCCTGAAGCATTGGAACCATTTCTTTTTTCCTTTATAATCTTATGATAATCTCTTCTGGTTTTCTTTCCATTGTTTCCTCAATTCACTGATGTTGCAAAACTTCTGGTTTTTGGCAATGTAGTTAGAAGATTCTTTCTATTTATAATTAACTTTGTTCCCTGAATCTTGCATGTATGCATTTTTTTTCGTGGTTCAGTAAAAGATCCTTGAGGTTTTTGTTCAGGGCAGTACTACCTTCCTACCTGCTTGGCATGTGAAGCTGCTTGCCTGTCCAAGCCTTATTGGTTATTTCTTTGAAAATAACTGAATCTGAGAGTTTATTTTGCATGCCATGCCCTTGCCATTTAATCCTAAGGAGCTGAATGACAACAGGTTTTTTTTTGTATAGTTAGATGTATAGATATATAGTACATGTCTATATTAATGCATATGTGTATATATCTATGTGTGTATATATATGAGTATATGGACATATTTGTGTATATATATTTATTTTGACTCATTTTTGAACAAGTGGTCTTTGTCCAGACTGATGGTTGGTTAACAAACAGCATAAGTAGATGGCCCTTGGTCCTATTTGCTGTCTACTTGTGTGGACAAAGGGGTTAAATAGTTTGCACACAGCTCAGGGGTCTACACAAATAGCACATGTACACAGAGCAAGCCTAAGAGAAATGAACTATTATCTACCTTTCCATTTCTTATACTTTTCCTTTGGTTTCCATGTGAAGCCAAATCTGCTGCAGAATGCCAGCTCTGCTTAATATGCTACAATAACAATCCCCAAATCTAGTGGCTCATGACAATGAATGTTTAATTCTCACTTATATTGCACATCCATTATGAGTAAGCTTTGGTCCTTCTGTCTGGAACCCAGACTGAAGGAATAAACCCTAGATGAGACCTCACTGGCGTCCTATCAGAAGAAAATGAGCAAAGGTGGGACCATACGCTACCCTGTTTCCCCGAAAATAAGACATCCTCCGAAAATAAGACCTACTTACAGGAAAGATAAGACATCCCCTGAAAATAAGACCTAGCGCATCTTTGGGAGCACACCTTAAAATAAGACACTGTCTTATTTTTGGGGAAACAGGGTAGTTAGTAAAGCCTCTGCTAAAATCTACTGAATCAGAAGCTGTGGGAGTGGAGCCAGCAAACTGTGTTTCAACAAGTCTCCAGGTGAATTGGACACACCCTGATCTTTCACTTGGTGTTCCCTGCAAACCAGAACAAGGACAGATGCTTGGTGAAAGTTAGAGTAGTTTTCAATTTCTTTCTTTTATTTTTATTTAGTGTCCAATGTATTTTATTACAGAGCGATCATGGTAACCATCCTGGGCATCTGGTGGTACCCTTGGAGTGGCAGGTGGGGCAGTCAGTCCCTCCACAAGTTCTTGAGCTGCTCCTCTAGGTCTGCATCAGCATCAGCCAGGGCTGAGGCTGTAGCCTCTGCTTGATTTCCACCAGCAGCCACACTGAGTGAGCCTCCAATTGAGGGGAGTTTGACAGCTCATCTGTCAGGCTCAGTCCCAGATCATCCAGGACCTGGGACACAACAGCATCACTCTCCTCTTCATCTTCTTCATCACACATGGTATCATCTATGGCATCATTCATCATCTCCTCCTTCATGTCCATGACCTCTGCTTGCCACTCAAACTCCATCATGATCTTCTGAATCTGAGGCAATTTTGTCTGTCTGTTCATGGTGCCCATGGCCTTGGTGACACCTTTCATGGCTTGTGCCATTGAGTTGTTGGACTTGAGTGTCTGGATCTTGAGGGACACAACCTGGATGTTGGCCCACATCAACACAAACTTACACACATAGCGCCAAGTGCGAACCAGATCTTTTGCCATAATGCGCACAGCATCCATCTGGCCCTGCTTAGCCATCTTCTTGATGTCTGCAATGATTTTCTTTTCCTGGATGTCTAGTTTTTGTTGCTCGTGGTCCAGCTCCCACAAGGTGCAGTTCAGGGCCTTCTAGGGCCCTCTGGTTCTGCAGCAGCAGCTCCTCTGGCATCTTTCAGCTCCAAACAAAAGGTCCATGGTGGTAGGAGCCCACTGACAGGCCTGAGACAGATGTGAGGCCTAGCTGTGGGGTGTAGGGGACAGAGATGGGATGAGGGACCCACTTCTGCTTCTGGGTCACATTCCTCTTTCTGGAACATGTGGTGTGCCCCCCCCCCAATGAAGTCCCTTCAAATCTGTAGCCTCTGCTGCCAGTGCTGTTTCCTGTTTAAGTTTTTAATTTCTTTCTTTCTTTTTTTTTTTTTTTTTTAATTTGGCCGGGGCTGGGTTTGAACCCGCCACCTCCGGCATATGGGACCGGCGCCCTACCGGCTGAGCCACAGGCGCCACCCTTCTTTCTTTTTTTTTTTTGAGACAGTCTCACTATGTCACCCTCAGTAGAGTGCTGTGGCATCACAGCTGACAGCAACCTCCAACTCTTGGGCGTAAGAGATTCTCTTGCCGGGTGGCGCCTGTGGCTCAGTGAGTAGGGCGCTGGCCCCATATACTGAGGGTGGTGAGCTCAAACCCAACCCTGGCCAAACTGCAACAATAAAAAAAATTTAAAAAAAAAGAGATATTCTCTTGCCTCAGCCTCCCAAGTAGCTGGGACTACAGGCGCCGGCCACAACACCTGGCTATTTTTTTTTTTTTTGGTTGCAGTTGTCATTGTTGTGCCCACCAGCCTCCATGTATGTGGCCGGCACCCTACCCACTGAGCTACGGGTGCCACCTAAGTTTTTATTTCTTAAGCTAGGAAAAATATATTTTTTCTTAAAAAGAAAGAGTCAGGCTTTGATACAGACTCTGAAAGTGCCTACTGCCATCATCATTTTGGGGGACGGGGCAGCTTCTGGGAAAACTTACCAGTTACCCTGACATAGTCTCCCACCACCCTTCTATGTAGCTTTCTTTTTAAAATGCTGATGTGTGGGACGGTGCCTGTGGCTCAGTGGTTAGGACGCCAGCCCCATATACCCAGGGTGGAGGGTTTGAACCTAGCCCTGGCCAAACTGCAACAAAAAATAGCCGAGTGTTGTGGCGGACGCCTGTAGTCCCAGCTACTCTGGAGGCTGAGGCAAGAGAATCGCCTAAATCCAGGAGTTGGAGATTGCTGTGAGCTGTGACTCCACGGCACTCTACCAAGGGCGACAAAGTGAGACTCTGTCTCTAAAATAAATAAATGAATAAAATAAAATAAAAATAAAATGCTGATGTGTGGTTCAGCGCCTATGGCTCAAGCGGCTAAGGCACCAGCCACACACGCCTGAGCTGGCGGGTTAAAATCCAGCCCAGGCCCACCACACAACAATGATGGCTGCAACCAAAAAATAGCCAGGGCGTTGTGGCGGGCTTGGGAGGTAGAGGCAGGAGAATCACTTGAGCCCTAGAGTTGGAGGTTGCTATGAGCTGTGATGCTGCTGCACTCTACCCAGGCCAACAGCTTGAGGCTAGGTCTCAAAAATAAATAAATAAACAAATAAATAAAATAAAATAAAGGCTGATATGTGGCAGCACCTGTAGCTCAGTGGTTAGGGTGCCAGCCACATACACCGAGGCTGGCGGGTTTCAACCCAGCCGGGGCCAGCTAAACAACAATGACAACTGCAACCAAAAAAATAGCTGGGCGTTGCGGCGGGCGCCTGTTGTCCCAGCTACTTGGGAAGTTGAGGCAAGAAAATCGCGTAAGCCCAAGAGTTTGAGGTTGCTGTGAGCTGTAACACCACAGCACTCTACCCAGGGAAACAGAGTGAAACTCTTTCTAAATAAATAAATAAAATGCTGATGTGAAGAAAAGGAAATGATGGAGTAGTAGGACAAATAGCTTTCTCTTCCCTGAAAATGCTGTTGCCCAGTTTCCCTGGAGGTTTTATATAGACTGTAGTTCTATGTTCGTATTGTGCCGTGTGCACATCCATTAGCGCTTATATCCCAGGGCTGGCAGAATCATGTGAGCTTCCTCTTGCCTTAATATTTAACTTGTGTTGTGTGGCTTAGTGCTGTTAATGAAATGTGCTGCATAATGCTTAGCTGGTTCTGTTTCCTGCTCCTCTCTTCCATCCCATAATATAAGCTTTTTGTGTGTGTGTGAATGTCCTTTCTTTACCTTTGCTTTTTTTAATGGCTTTGTCAACAGCAGAGAGCAGACAGAAATGATTTATATTATTTGGATGGAAATATTTTTAGACAGTCTTATGCTGCAGGTTCCTCTTTGCTCATTCTAGTCACTGCCTTTATGTCTGTTTTCCTGCTGAGATGGAGGGCAAATTTCTAAACAAAATTTGGTAGTTGCTACCAGCCTTTTCGTCCCATAAATTATTTCTGATGAGCTCTTTTATGATGTCATATGTGTAGGGGCTTGGCCCTGGTTCTGAAAGTCACATAATATTTATGGTTTTCGAACAATGTCTCATGACTCAGCAATTACTTTGAAAAACTTTTGCTGTGAACTATCTATGTGAATGCAAGGCAAAAAGGAACAAAGAGGTTAGGTTTAAAAGTTAATTTTACTGCAAAAATGTTTTAAGTTTGTTACTCCCCTTATTTTATTTATTATTATTTTTTGAGACAGTCTCACTTTATCACCCTCGGTGGAGTGTGGTGGCATCACAGCTCACAGCAACCTCCAAATCCTGGGCTTAGGCGATTCTCCTGCCTCAGCCTCCCGAGTAGCTGGGACTGCAGGCACCCGCCACAACGCCCAGCTATTTTTTTATTGCAGTTCGGCCGGGGCAGGGTATATAGGGCCAGCGCCCTACTCGCTGAGCCACAGGCACCACCCTACTCCTCTTATTTTAATGTTCAGTGCTTTATGAAATTGTTTTCATTTGAGGAAAAAAATGTAAAAAAACCCCAAATGTTCAGTGCTTCCCCCCTTCTGGAAGTTCTTCCCCAAAATCTTTGATAGATTCTGTTCACATGTCTCTTCCACAAGTGGTCTCTTTTTGTGTCCTGGCACAACTCCAAAATCAATTTAAAAGTCATTCAGCAACCCATAGTTTCATTTGCCTGGCTAATTTGCTTTGGTCAACTCCATATTTATAAGGTACCCCACAGTCTCATCCTAACTTTTCACTCTAATTCCCACTGGCCATTGGACTGGTAGGGAAAGAGAACATAATGGATCCTGTGATAGATTTTACAATAAAAATTACCATCCTTCCCTCCCCAGGCCCCCTACTAGAAAATGGAAAATGCCATATGTGACTCACATTATATTCTTATGGGACAGCCCTGATCTAAGCCAGTCGTAAGCACGGCAGAGACAACTATCCACTAAAGTCCCTGTGCTCTCCCCTCCATAGTTCATAGTTAGCAGTATCTCTGGTGAGAAGCCACCCAGCCAGGGACTGTACATCTCACTGTACACCTACAGTCGCAGGGACTGTAGATCCCTTGCATCTAAATGAAGCCATGTGACTAGTTTTTGTGTATGGAATGTGAGTGGAAGTGGTTCATATCCCTCAGGGGCCAAGGCAGGTGGAAAGCAGTGAGTCCCCTCCATACTTTCTACCCCTTCTGTTGGCTTGATGTAAAAAAACTGATGAAATTGGAAGATGAGACAGCTATAAGATGGCAGAGCCTGGTTCCTGATTCACCACTCAGAGGAGAGTTGTAACCAGCCACATATGCTTTGTACTTAACATGAAGGAGGGGAAAAATCTTTTTTTTTTTGTAGAGACAGAGTCTCACTTTATGGCCCTCAGTAGAGTGCCGTGGCCTCACACAGCTCACAGCAACCTCCAACTCCTGGGCTTAAGCGATTCTCTTGCCTCAGCCTCCCGAGTAGCTGGGACTACAGGCGCCCGCCACAACGCCCGGCTATTTTTTGGTTGCAGTTTGGCCGGGGCCGGGTTTGAACCCGCCACCCTCGGCATATGGGGCCGGCGCCCTACCGACTGAGCCACAGGCGCTGCCCCTTTTTTTTTTTTTTTGAGACAGAGCCTCAAGCTGTTGCCCTGAGTAGAGTACCGTGGCATCACAGCTCACAGCAACCTCCAACTCCTGGGCTCAACCGATTCTCCTGCCTCCACCTCTAAGTAGCTGGGACTACAGGCACCTGCCACAACGCCCGGCTATTTTTTTGGTTGCAGCCGTCATTGTTGTTTGGTGGGCCCAGGCTGGATTTGAACCCGCCAGCTCAGGTGTATGTGGCTGACGCCTTAGCCACTTGAGCCACAGGCCCTGAGCCGGGAAAAATCTTATATTTGAGCCATTCTGCGTTTTGTGGGGGGTCTTTGGTATAGAAGCTAGCAATGCCTCAACACCTCGTCTCACTCCCTTTGGCCAATGATTAGCTTAGGGGTAGGTGCAAGACTTTGTGGCCAATGAGAAGTAGCTTCTAGGAAAGAATTTCCTCCCTGGCAAAAGGAAGGAGCGATACAAGGCAACCTGCCACTGACTTCTTCATGCCTTTGACCATGATGATGCAAGGAAAGGGTCCTGGTGTGCAGCAACCTTCTTTTCAGAGCCAAGACACTCTAAGAGCTGCTACCCCAGAATCCTGATGTCATTGAGCTACCTTTGGAGCTTGTTATATATTACACATGACAAATACCCTTAAAACCACTTTCTGCTGTGTATACTGGGACCATTCAAGCCAGTTTACTTATTGTCAATGAAAAAATCATTTGGCTTGGCGCCCATAGCTCAGTGGTTAGGGTGCCAGCCACATACATCGGGGCTGGTGGGTTCGAACTCAGCCCAGGCCTGCTAAACAACAATGACAACTACAACAACAACAAAAGTAGACGGGCATTGTGGCAGGTGCCTGTAGTCCCAGTTACTTGGGAGGTTGAGGCAAGAGAATCTTTTAAGCCCAAGAGTTGGAGGTTGCTGTGAGCTGTGACACCATAGCACTCTACCAAGGGCAACATAGTGAGACTGTCCCCCACCCCAAAAAAAAAGGTTCATTCAACAAAAAATTATTCTGTCTACTCTGTGACAGGTGCTATTCTACATGCTGGAAATTTTACAGCAAAAATGAAAACCAGTTCCCTGGGACCTTCATCTTGTGATAAGATGTGGGGCTGCCAGAAAGATATACAGATCAGAGGCTACAATTTTAATTCATCGATTTTCTCAGTAACAATTTTGTTTATTCACTCACAAATATTTACTGAATATTTGGGTTGGGTGGTAGGAATATAACAGTCCTGCTGTCATGAGACTCACAGTGAGTGAGCTAGTTCTTAATCAAAGAATCTGACAAAGAACCTGACCTTCGTACTCATCACAATTGCAAATTATAACTACTTCAATGTCTACTAGAGTCTCTCTTTCCTTCTTCAATATCTACTAGAGTCTCTACTAGCGAGTCTTCTCTGCTTCATCTCCATCCCTAGCAAAATTCTTAGCATGGAGCAGATATTCATTCACAGTTTCTTATAAATGTGTGGTTATGGAATGGGTTGCCTTCTGGATGAAGAAAAAACATCTCATGCCAACTCTCTGCGCTCCTGAGAGGAAGGTGCACATGTTCTGCTGGAGCTAGCAATACAAAGAAGAATTTAACACCCTCAGCAGCAGAGCTTCAAGGACTTTCAAAGTCAGCATCATCTTCTGGGGCGGGAAGCTGGTTGAGGAGATTGGCTAATTTGCACATTCAGCCAGGAGATGTGTAGACTGGCGCGTGCCTCTAGGGGCTTGGTCTGTTTGATTTGCTCAGTGAAGGAACTTTGGGCCATGAAGAGCCAGGGCGAACACAGGCGCCAAAGCAAACCTTGGGTTTGGAGCCCAGCTGTGTACTTCCTGGCTGTGTGTGACCTTGGACAAGCGACTTAGCCAGAGTCTCGTGTCCCTCATGGTGAAATGAGCACAGAAACAATAATGCCTACCTCAGAACGCTGTTTGGAAGGTCAAGGGAGAATAATGTATGGAAAGCCCTTAGCACAGTGCCCAGCTAGCTGAGGACATGTCTTTTTGGAAAATGAGCATGCAGGAAGTGTGTACAGAGTGCTTGGGGCACATGAGGCAGCAGGAGGGAGGACGTGGGCTGCAATGCAGTCCCAACAAAGTTGTGTGTGACTGGCCCCACAGAGAGCTCTGAATCTGGGGCAGCCACTTCTGAGTTATCCCACTTTGATGCAAGGGTCTTTGTACACTCGAATTATTCAGTTGTTGGATAAAGGCTGCCCCTCCAGGAGGTTTAACCTTGGCGATGCCGCCTCCTTCAGCCAAGGGCAATTCCCAGAGAGGAACTCCACCAACAAGTACAGCAACTGTATATCCAGCGTCTGGAAGGGTGAATACCTGTGTCCTAAAGGAGAGGTCTGTCTGGGTGGTGCACTGTTGCATTTACTACATTAGCATTGAATGAAAAATGTTGTTCTGGGCTATGTTTTCTTTGTATTTTTTTTTTTAATGGCCTCACTCTGTTGCCCAGACTGGAGTGTAGTGGCAACATCATAACTCACTCTGGCCTGGAACTCCTGGGCTCAAGTGAACCTCCTGCTTCAACCTTCCAAGTAGCTGGGATTACAGGTGCATGCCACCATGGCCAGCTAATTAAAAAAAAAATTATAGATGGGGTATTTTTTTTTTTTGTTGAGACAGGGTCCCACCCTATGCCCCTGAGCAGAGTGCAGTGGGCGTGGTAGCTCACCACAACCTCAGACTCGGGCTGCGGGCACCCCGCTGCCTCAGCCTCCGGAAGCCGCTGGGATTACAGGCGCTCGCCGCGGCGCCCGGCTGGGTTTTTCCATTTTTTTCACGAGTCGGGGTCTCACTGTCGCTCAGGCGAGTCTCGAACTCCTGAGCTCAAGCGATTCTCCCTCCTCAGCCTCCCACAGTGCTGGGATTACAGGCGTGAGCCACCGCGCCCGGCTATAGATGGGGTATTGCTTTGTCACCTGGACAGGTCTTAAATTCCTGGCCTCAAGAAACCCTCATGCCTCAGTGTCCTAAAGAGCTGGAATTACAGGGGCGAGCCACTATGCCCCACCTTAATGGGAACTTTCGAAGCTATCAGTATAGTGATTTAAAATTTCCCAAATATTGCTGAGGATTTGAGGCTTCCTCATTGTCAAAGTATAACTTCTCAAAGGTTAAAAACATGATTCTGATGTACATATACAACGAGCATATGTGAAAATGTATTTAATGGCTGAGGCAGGTGGATCACGCGAGCTCAGGAGTTTCAGACCAGCCTGAGAAAGAACAAGACCCCATCTCTACTAAAAATAGAAAAACTAGCCAGGAGTGGTGCAGGCACCTATAGTCCCAGCTACTTAAGAGGCTGAGGCAGGAGGGTCGCTTGAGCCCAAGAGTTTGAAGCTACTGTGAGCTAAGATGATGCCACGGCACTCTACCCACATTTCAAAAAAGAAATGTATTTAACTTATGAAGGAGCAGGATGACAAAGCTGGCTGAAAGGAGATAATGAGGACTAATTATCATGCACGCACACATGCACGTATATACATATGCGCACACATATATGTAGTGGGAAAAGGAATGTGGGAGTAAGAGCTCAAAGATAGAGACAAAGCTTTTTAGTGTCCTACAGGGACAAATAGACATAACTTTTGGCCTTATCTTTTCTACAGGGCAAAAATCATCTTCAACTTTCTGTCTCCAAGTGAACATCTAACTCCAGAGACTGGGTTCTTACTCACAGCATACAGTAAGTCACATGATTTCCATCATCGGAGAATCAGCTGATCCTTAGGGTGCCTTGTTAAGACAAGAACTCTAGAGGGACTTCAAAAAGACACGAAGTTATTGTTTTGCCTTCCATATTCTGGGTTCTTACTGGGGGTGAACATTGAACATGTACTAGCCACCAGGGCTATCACCACATAGGGTGCATCCCTCAGAACCCTTCAGAAGGCCGGATCTATTGGACAAATGGGATTTATTCTGTTCTCCCAGTGGGACTAGTAGCTTCAGTGGGTCCTAAAAACCCACGGGTCCCACTATGGTGACTGAATTCAGTCCAACGAGCTTTACACGTATCTGCTGCATGTGGCCCAGCCCTGTCCTAGTTACCACTTCTGTGTGGATAGCTCTCCTATTGTTTCAAAGATGAGCCTGCAGACACTATTAGGAAACCGTGATTAAGACAATGACAGCTGGGCGGTGCCTGTGGCTCAAAGAAGTAGGGCGCTGGCCCCATATGCCAGAGGTGGTGGGTTCAAACCCAGCCCTGGCCAAAAACTGCAAAAAAAAAAAAAAAAGACAAGGACAGCCAACAAGGAGGTGCTGGCTCCAATTCTAAAAGGAAGTTGCCTTTTTATGCAAAGGTTCAATTCCTTGGGACTCTGTTCCTTGTATTTTGCATTTCTTGAGGTGAGATGGGCAAATCCTGCCTTAATCATTTCTTGGATGTCTGGAAGGCTGGCAGCTTTAGACATTTCTGGGCCTTCAACAATCCCTAGGTGCCAGGTGAGCTGTGGCATTGAACTGCGGCATAGAAACTTCGGCAGGAGGTTCCTGCTTATTTAGTACAGAACAGGAAGGGAAGGGGAGGGGAGCGAATTGTCCCCGAAGGACACCTGAAGCTTTCCACTCCTTTTTGCAAGGTGGCCCTTCAGCTCTGGGCAGGCGGCCATTTATTTCCTAGTGCATTGAGTGCCCACTGCCTTGGACCCTTACCTGGACGTTGGGATAAAGGAGTGCACTGAACACTCCCTCCATAGTGGTTAAAAAATGGGTCATCTGTCCCAGAAACACAATGGCAGTGTAAGTCACCCATGCCCGATTCCATGGTTACTGTTAAAGATGTGGCTCTGAAAGTTCAGGGTTTCAAAATGTTCTAAATTACACTCGCCCAATCCTAGGATTGGACTTAGGAGGCCCCTGCTGGGCATCTGGTGAGCCTGTGTTTGGCATTTGATCCCATATTTCTGTGGCAAAGGTGGAACAACACAAAATGGTCCACGTTAACTGCTCCATAAACATCGCCCTAATTGGACCTACTGGAAAAGGGAGAAGAGGGCTGCTTCAGAGAATACACGTAATACTATTTTCAAAGCCCATGTTTTTGTTTTCGGGTACATTGAGAACTTATACTAATGGCTGATAAAACGAAGCTCTGCTGCTTTGAGCAGATGAATGGATAATAAGCCCTGAAAAAGCACACTCAGGTAAAAATGTTCTAGAATTGGTGGCAATAGTTGCATAACATTGGGAATGTCAGCAAATAAGACAATTAAGTTCACGAACTCGTCCTAGAAAAATTGCTGCATACCTCAATGCTGACTATCACTATGTCACCTTCAAAGTACTCCCCTTGGAAAGCTCTACACTGATGCCAGCACCTAGTCCACCCTTCAAAGTACTTTTCCCAGGATGAGTTCACTAACTTAATTGTCAGCCTCGTACAACAAGAGCTTTGATGACCATTCAAAAACGCACCTACTCTGGAAAATCATTTTTGCTACTCTTGGGGGCAGAACAGCCTGGTAACCCCCCCTGGGGGTATCAAACCTGGGGCCCAGGAATCAAAGCCGGCTGTGCCAAGTTCCAGCCGTATGTCCTTGGCCAAACCACTCTCTAGACCAGTGGTTCTCAACCTTCTTAATGCCGTGGCTCTTTAATACAGTTCTTGTGGGTCACGACCCACAGGTTGAGAACCGCTACTCTAGACATTTCCCATATTTATGTGGCACCCACGTATGTCAAAGCCCGGAGAAGTCTTGGAACCACCTCACACACAGAGGAACTCAGTATGTGCTATCATTATGGTCCGCTTCTGCAGGAGCCCACTGCTACTCACCTCCTGAGAGCCTGGCACGTCCCAGGGGCACCTGGAAGTTCAAGATCTTTAGAAGCTGCTGCCAAGCCGTGCATCTAATTTTTGTCCCTGATTTAAAACTTTGACTAGTAATTGGTATCCACATTTTGGACTCCCCTGCTCTGTTTCCTCACTGTGACTTCTATGCCCTTATCCTCACCCCATCAGAGATGTTAAACTCAGTTGATACTGAGGAGACTTGCTACCTTTTTACAGACACAACCCCCCCACACTCCAGCATACATTAAATTCTTAAGTATCTTGGGTATTTCTTATCTCTATTGCTATTCCAAATTCTATTTCTCTAACAGAATACAGTAAATTATGGACATTTTATGTATTTTACTATTTGTTAGGGGAAATTCTCCCTTTACAAAAACTCGTAAGTTTATTACCTTTGTGGGGCTTTTCCCTTTTGAGACAGAGTCTCACTCTGTTGCCCTGGGTAGAATGCCATGCCGTCACAGCAACCTCTAACTCTTGGGCTCAAGCAATCCTCTTGCCTCAGCCTCCCAAGTAGCTGGGACTAAAAGCACTACAGGCGCCCGCCACTACGTCCTGCTACAGACAGGATCTTGCTGTGTTGTTCAGCAACACAAACTCTTGAGCTCGAGCAGTCCTCCTGCCTTGGCCTCCCAGAGTGCTAGAATTACAGGTATGAGTCACTGCACCCAGCCTGTGTTCATTTTCTTACATATAGTTATATTTTCAGGTTGCCAAGAAGAAATTCTGCTGAGTAGTACAAATATGAGTGCACCTACCATTGACTTTCATCATATGCATAAGTGTTGGTTTTCCCATTCAGGGGCATTGTGTCTTTCCATTTGCCTCTATTCTAACATTCCTTGGTCAAGTTCTAGTTTGTTATTTCTAGGAACTTTATGTTTTGGGGGGATCTATTTCCTGCATATTGCTAATGTGTAAGAAAACTATTGATGTGTAATAGTTGGCCCCCATGTGAAATTATTCTAATACTTTATCAGTTTCCTGAAAACAAGAGTATGGGTAAAAGCAGCTTGTTCCTAAGAGTTTTTACTTCCTTTTCTTACACAATTGCATTTCCCAAACAGTGCCCAGGAACAGGAGTGGAGATCACCCTGTGCTGGGCCCTGATGTAATGGAAATACTTCTAGAAACCAGCTCCCTATGTGTACTTTCTAAATTTAGTTTACAGGCTGGGCACAGTGGCTCACGTCTGTAAGCTCAGCACTTTGGGAGGCCAAAGCAGGAGGACCACTTGAGTCCAGGAGATTGAGACCAGTCCTGACACAGCAAGACTCCATCTCTACAAAAAAACAGACAAATTAGCTAGGTATGGTAGTGGGTGCCTAAGGCAGGAAGATTGTGTTGAGTCCACGAGTTTGAGGTTGATGTGAGCTAGGCTAACATCGCCTATACCCCAGCTTGGGCAACAGTGAGACCTAGTCCCTAAAGCTAAATAAATGAATAATAAAAATTAGAAATAAATTTAATTTAGGGCGGCGCCTGTGGCTCAGTCGGTAAGGCGGCCCCACATATGGAGGGTGGCAGGTTCAAACCCGGCCCCGGCTGAACAGCAACCAAAAAATAGCTGGGCATTGTGGCGGGCGCCTGTAGTCCCAGCTACTCGGGAGGCTGAGGCAAGAGAATCGCTTAAGCCCAGGAATTGGAGGTTGCTGTGAGCTGTGTGAGGCCACGGCACTCTACCGAGGGCCATAAAGTGAGACTCTGTCTCTACAAAAAAAAAAAAAAAAAAAAAAAGAAATTTAGTTTACAAAGCATTTGATTAACAGGAAACCTATACATACAGGAAAGAAGATATTAAAACTGAGAAAATATCAAAAATGTCCACAAACTAGAAACTGTTCTTAGGAATGACTGGCCACTAATATAGACCATATGGCCAGAGGTCATGACATAGCTACTTCTAATGGCCCTGTCAGAGGACTGCATGTGGAAATAGCGTTTGCTTCTGTCCCCTAACCAGAAGTTTTGTCAGAAGAGCTGAGGAGAGCAGTGATGGGCCCTCTTTTCTTTTTGGTGTTGTTTGTTTGTTTCTGCAGTGTTTGACCGGGTTTGGGTTCGAACCCGCCACCTCTGGCATATGGGGCTGGTGCCCTACTCCTTTGAACCACAGGGGCCGCCCAGGGCCCTCTGTTGTTAATTCTAGTCCTGCTCGCCTGGCTCATGGTCTGGCCTAGTACTATCTCCTAGGTAGTGAACAAGCCTGTATACCAAAAACAGCTATGTGCCAGGTTCTTATAGACTACAGTAAGGCTAATTGCCTTCGCTAGCCAGAGGTCCCTTGCAGCCATGGTATGAAAGTACAGCAACTTTACTCAGAAGTTCACCATGTTTCAGGGACAGTTCGCCATTTGATAAGCTTATTTACATAGCTGGCTCCATTTGGCATTAGTAACAGTAATTTATAATGAGTTTGACAGGGAAAGGACACCCACACTCACACAGGGCTCAGGGTTTTTTTTTCCACGTGGGTTTTAAAAAATTTAGTTTTAGCACCGCATTTCTTCACTGAGCTTACAGAAACAAAACACTAGCAAGTCATCAGACTCTTCAATGAAAATGTATTTCACATTAAACACAACGTATACATCATGCAAATGAGGCATCACTGCAGTCACAATGGTGCTGTGAGGTACAACAGATCACAAAACACATTTAGCAAAATAAAGCTATAAGAAAGATGACAAGGCATTTTTCGAAAGTCAGACCATGCTACCATATTTTGTGTGCTTGTCATAAAAGGGATTTCCCCCCATATTCATCAAGATCAATGGCACTGTATTATTTGGAGGCATATATTTTATTTAGTATATACACATACACAAACATACACAGTTTCATAATGAATAAATTCTTGAAGTGTAGTTGGCTTTAAAAGCATATGAACAAGATTACTACTGAGACTTCTTTATATTTCCTGACTGCAGCCCTCTCTCAGAATTGCGGAGCCTTCCAAACCCTAAATTATATGTCAAAACAACAAGTTTTCAAAGAAGGAAAAAAAAGGTTATTTTAATATGAAAGTCACATTTCACCACAAGAAACAAAATTAAGAAAACACACAATTACATGGCATAAAATGTGTGAAGGGTACATTCTGGTGTCATTTTGTCCCCCCTTCAGATTTCTGTACGTTAAAGTCTAATAAAGTGACATATGGGGTCCAATTTGGAGCCCCCTTGTTTTAGACACTATGATTTTCACTTGTGCCTGATTTTCTTAACAGTTGGGCAAACACAAGAACAAACAAAGGAAATTCCCAAGATCCAAGAGAAAAACAATGGCGAGGACATGAAAACCAACCACCTACACACGAGACAAGTGATTCAGATTCATCTGGTTGGAAAGCCACTTGATGGTTTGGAGTGACTACAAGTTTGGAGATTTTATGGTGTGAGATCAAAGGGCCCTGGCTAGATTCAGTTGCCCATGTACACAAGAATATGCATAAGAGAATAGAAAGCATTGCAAACTCTTTTTATTTCCTTACTCAACCAAACTTACTACCTTAACCCCCAAAGAGTACTGTGGGGCAATGCATTTTGCAGATGGCAAAGCTTAATGATAATGATAAAAGGCTTCTTGCTAGTACCTTTCAACAGAGAGACCCGGGGGCTGGGGGTGGGTGGGGGGGAACTCCTGAATTTCTTCTCTTTTTCAGCAAAGACAGGGAGATAAGCAGCTCAAGTTGAGTATAAGTTGAACTAGAGTTTGGGTAAATGTCTAGATTATTTTACAGGAAGAGATAGCTACGTGTTTACATGTGCCAACTTTGGGAATAACAATGTTTGTAAAGTGAATTTCTGAGCAGAACCACTCAGCTTACTTGGAAGGTCACTATGATAATAGAGAAGTACAGGAAGTGCTTTGTCAGCGGCTGAAGCTCATAAATAGAACTGTAAAATGCAACTTTGCTAAAGCCCAACAAGGCGACAAGTCTCAAGGTTTCTACCAAGAGTGGCCAGTGTTTGACATACTACCTAGGAATACGGTTACATTCTGATCTAATAACTTGGAGCCCAGCGGTTAAGGGTGACAGAAGCTTCAGACAGCCAGCAGCCTGGGCTGACGATCAGCAGCTGCGAGGGTTCTCCAAACACCACCTGTGTCAAGTCAAAAACACAACCAGGTGAGATCACTGAAAAACACCAGGTATTCTGCCCTGTGCAGCATCTGTTGCACTAAACGATCATACACTGTGATACTTTCCACTCTCTTGGCAATGACTTTTTCCTTGGCTCACACAGTATTTGTCATGGGAAGTGCCACAGTATTTTGCACGGCTCTATTCTTATAGGTGGGTCAAATTCTCCTTGTGTGGGACTTTCCCCAAACATGCAGACATTGAACGCATCAAGGTTTGCCTTTCAACTGCCCCAAGCCACTGTGACAACAAAACCCACCACCATGTTTCCGAACGCCCCTTTGTGGGGATGGTACCACCTTTGATTGAGAAGAATTTGAGAACTAGACTACATGATAATGACAAATGAAAATATATAAGCAGTGTGGATAAAACAATTTAGCCAAGATTCCTTTTTTCTTTTTAGACAGGGGTTTAGCACTTCTTTCAGTTAGAGATGAAAGAATAAATATGAGGACCTATGAACACTCTCATAGGTTTGGTGGATTTTCTGGTCCTTATTGGATAATGAGGTAAGTGACTGAAGGGAAGCTAGTTAAGTCGAAGTCTGCTAACATAATTTAACATAATTGAAACCCCTTAATAAATATTAAGCCATATGGATGTCAGGGAACTAGAATACTCAAGTGAATTCCATATTTTAAGCACCCAAGAAGGCAGATGCTCTTCCAAGCCAGGGATATAGTTCACTCTAAAAGTGACCTGTAATGTACCTGGGAACCAAGAGAAGCACAGTGTCAAACTTGTCTGTAGGCAGGAGCTGAGGTCAGGTAGCATTAAGTACCCAGAACACAGTCACCTCAGCTGTGTGGCTTCTCCAACCTGTTTCTTCATTTGAGAATTTTAAAGGTTGCACTAAATCATCTCAGGCATCGGATTTCTGTTATAGGAGTGGAGTATCATAAAAAAATAAAGTGGCTAAGAGAGTTCAAAAATGTTTTTAAAAATCTAAAACAGGAGGAGCAATTGAAATTAAGTCACGAAAAGCTTTGGTGATAGATTCTAATTATGTTTTTGTTCTTCAAAAACAAGCCCCAAAGTGAAGTAAATAAAATGTGAGGCGTATATGATGACGTGCACAGTGCATGTAAGCCACAGACAGTCTTACTCAAATGAGAACAGCTTCTAGAAGTTGGGCAAGAAAAAGGCCAAACGTTGGGGGAAACCTTCAGGGCACCAACTGCAGTTCTTCTCGCCCTCACTTGTGATCCAAGAACAGATATCTGCTTTGAGAGCATCCAGAGCAGGTCAAAAGAACAGCAAATCATTTGGCTCAACACTCATAATACACATTAACGATTCTAGATAGAATGCGGGATATCATTCGGTAAAACCAGAGGAGTGGATTCATTTTACTAACACCACCTTGTAACACCACAAGACCATCCTCCTCTTACCCCCCCCAAAAGGGTGGTGAACCGGTAAAAACTTGCCAGTGCTTTTTAACCTTCCCATTCACACACCCCAAACAGCAGGGGCATGGTGGGGTAGGGCAGGGCAGGGCAGGGCATGGTGCTGAAGGCTTGCACGTGAAGGAATTACTTGAAATTCATCTCGGTTCTTGTATATGCTGCAGTACATGCTGTAATACATTTGTGTTTACATTTTTCAAATAAAACCGACCATCTAAGAGCTGAGTGATATTTATCTTATCTTTACAAATAACAGTTAAAAGAGTTAAGGAGTTAGAGTATCATCAAAAAACTGTACCTTTCATTAAAGGGATACTGTATTTGTCAACAGAAGGTGTTCATAGTAGTTTCTTGGCCAGGACTGTTAAATCCTTCGATAAGGTTTTTGTTACAGTCATCCAGGCTGAGATTTTCACTGGATCTCTTGGGGAATGTAGGGGGACCAGTGAAATCTAAGATATCTTGAAGTGCTCGGGCATTACCAGTTCCATTTTGGTCCAGAGGCACCCCAGGAATCATTTCACTCACTGGTGAAAATTCTGGGATGGAGATAAGCTCTTCTTTTGAAACAGGACTAGATGAGAGACAGAGGCCAGCGAGAGGGTGGAAGGAGAGAGGGAGAGAAACAGGGAGAGAGAGAGAATGAATACCAGAACTAAGCACAATATATTAATTCGATTTGCAATATTTTGTTATACTACTTTTCTAAAGAGGTGGATTTAGAGTCAGTTTGTATGTAACACATTGTAAAAAACACGAGTGTGTTCAAATCTGAGTTCAGATGGTGGACACAAGGCCCTTGCAGACTGAGCAGGACTGTGATGGCTAAGCTCTTATTGCCCGAAGGGTGAAAGTAAAACAAACAAACAAACAAAAACCCACAGGCACTGGTGTTCTACTACAAATAAGCAAGGTAATTCCAGGACTTTCAGAATGGGACATTCGATTAGAAAGCAAATGCTCAAAGCTCAAAGCGAGCTGAGGAAGGGCCCTAAATAACACTGGGACTCCTGGTGCTGCCACCTTGCTAGCAGTGCCACCTTGATTGGGCAAGCTGCTTTACCTCCCTGCAGCCTCCCATTTTCCTTCCCTTTAAAATGGGGAGAACAATCCTTTCTTCCTACCAGGGCTCCTGGGACTGTGATCTGATCATGCGGTTCATGCTGAGCTACCTGAAATAGGTGCTCAGTTAAGGTTGGAGGGCCCAAGTACCACCCGCCTAGTCACGTGCAGTGACTCACCCACTGCTTCCTCTCTAAAGAGAGGTTGCCAAGCCACCCTGACTTATCTAGCTTCTGCCCAGCTGAGCCTAGTCTTTTTTTCTCTCTCCCCTTGCCCTGAAGATGGAAGGACTCTCCTTGTTGTGTCAGACACAGGCCTAGCACATGAGCAAATCCAGGCTCAGAAGAGTGGTAGGCTGTGGGCCTGTCACCAGCAGTCTGTAACAGCCAGAGAAAGGCTGCTGCCAGATTCTTCTTTTCTTCCTTGGTGAGATCTTAAGAGAAGAATCTAGAAAAAAACAGTTGAACTGCAAAAGCTCAGAGGAGCTCAGAGGAGCTGGAAACTCATCCTCCTGTGCTCCCATGGGATCGGCTACATCCTTGCTTAGTAGCTTCCCTCCTTCCCCTTTCTCCTGAAAGATTCCTGGGAGTTCTCTCCTAATGAATCACATGCCCTAGAAACTCTGTCCCAGACTCTGCTTCTAAGAGAGAACCTAACCCAAGACACTGGTGTCAGAGTACTGAAAGATTTACTGTAATGTCAACCTAATCTGCTTTAGATTTTTTTTTTGTGTGTGTGTAAAAGAATAAGAAACCAACTAAAAGACAGTGGCAGGATGTGTTACTTAATTCAATGTAAGCATTTCACATTGTGTATCAAAGCAGTACACTGAACCCCATAAATGCATTAATGTACAAAGTTATGATTTAAAATAAAAGACAGTGGCAGTGTCTGGAGAAAAGATAAGGCTTAAAAACAGAAGAAACAGACATACCTCACATCCATAGACTGAACATCTTCAGTTGAATCATCCAGACTGTTTGATTTCCTATCAAGGGCATCCAGATGAACAAGTCCCCCAACTGGTTTAAGGACATTAGAGAAAATGTCTTGGGGAATAGTTTCTGGGGCACTATGCCCCACATCATTAACTTCCTGGCAGGTGTTCAATCCATTGATTTCTGATTGAGAACACAAAGGCCCTTGTGTTAATCATAAAATATCCCAAATAATGAAATAACAGGACATTTAAATCAAGGGAATTAATCTTCTGCTTCACTAATAATGTAACATCTTTTGTGGAAAGAACCACAAATAACTCCATGTAATCACCTACACATAGGGGAAAAGAAAACAAATTACATTATTAGCAGGTGAGCAGAACCTCTGTAGAAGAACAGAGTCAGGTCTTGATAAAACCTGACCAGCAGTTAATCTCTCTTGCAAAGCATCATGAACCAGCAGACAGAATGCCACCCACACCGGGATTACTGGAGTAACCAAGGAACCCCGTGATTTCCCAAATGAAGCTGACAGACCCTGTGCTGGAGAGCCACCACCAAGGAAAGGAAACCGTACAGGCCCCTGCCAGCAGTTGCCCTCTTAGGACTCAGGTGTTTTTCTCCTACAGGAAGTTTTATGAGCCCTTTTTGCTAAGAGGAAGAAATCAAGAAGCAGACCACATGCTCACCTATTTTGTTGGGAACAACAGGTTTCGTCTTATTTTCCACATACAGAGTAGGCTGAATCCCCACTTTGGGGTCCTCTTTCTGAAAATAAATAGAGGGTGAATGAAAAGAGGGAAAACTGACATCACATAGAAAACAAGTGCTTTTTCAAAGTGAGGACATATGAATCCCTTCTGGACCATCTGCCTGTTGTGTGGCAATTGACTCTTCAGTGTTTTCCTTGTTATTATGTCACCCTTCTCTTTTGTTCATGGACTACTATGCCCCTCCCTGCATCCACCCCACACTGTTCTAGGAGAATCTTTTACCCACTCTACCTTTGAAACTGCCCTTTCCTTTCTGGCACCTATTCCCTCCTTAACCTAGCCAGAAATGAAGCAGGAAAAGTCCATTTTTTTCTGGCTCTTCTCCAAGACCTACAATTTCACTGAATATTTTGCTATTCTTTTCTATTCAGCACATGAACTATTAAAGTGATCATCTGAATTCCTACCTTCACTTCTGGAGACACATCACTCTTCCTTGTTCTCTTCATGATTTCATCTATTCTCTGGAAACCAAAAAGAAGTAAAGAGCACTGTAAGACCAAAAATGTATAAAAGCAACTGGGTCTATATGCAATTTCACATTTTCTAGAAAACTCGTAAAAGACAAATGTCAGCACAGCCTTTCTATTGGTTTTGTGGACTGGGCCTATGAACAAGGTCAATGCTTGAGAAGTGAACTAGTACGAAACTAGAATCAACATTCAATTTATATCTCATCTTTATCCTTAGTTTCCCTATAAATCAAAAAATTCCACTCATTAAAGAGGACCAACCTACAGAAAGCTAGGCTGAGGTGTAGCTCAGTAGGGAAGGATACAGACTGGCCTCTGGCTCTCAGGCTGGGCCTAGAACACTGAGAATGGACTGTTATAATCAGCCTCCTTAAATTCATCTGTATCCTTGAGTACATTAAGTGTAAATGGACTGAACAACCAATTAAAAGACAAAGACTGTCAAATGGGATTAAAGTAACAAGTCTGATTATATGCTGTTTACAAGAAACACACTCAAAAAGAACAAACAGAGGTTCAAAGTAAAAGGATGGAAAAAGATTTACCATGCAGATACTAATGATAAAAAGGCTGCCAAAGCAGACTTTAAGACAAGAAATATTACTAGAGATAAAGAAGGGTATTTCATGATAAAGAGGTCAATTCAACAAAAAAATTTAACATTAAGTTTTCACTAAACATGTAAAACAAAAACTGACAGAACTAAAAGGAGAAATGGACAAATCCATAATCACATACGGAATTTTTAACACTCCTTTTCAATAACTGATAGAACAAGATGACAAAAAACAAATAAAAATATTGACGATCTGAATAGCACTATCAATGAACTTGACTTAATTGACAAACCTAAGAGCACTCTACCCTATGGCTGTAAAACAGAACTGATTCACATCCTGTTCCTATCTTACCCTAAATGCTCCTGATCCCTCATCCCTTACCTTCTTCCTCTCCAGCCGCTCCTGCTCAATCTGCAGCATGATCTGTTCTCTTTCTAGACGCATCTGTTTAGCTGCCTCCTGGGCCTTTGTTTCTGATGCTTCCTTCTGACAGAAATAGGTCAATCAAGGCACAAGTTTTCTAAGATGAGAAAACACTGTACTAATTTCTGGGGCTTCATCTAATTATCTGCCCCAAAGTGAACGCTATAAGACTCAATGAGGATTTACACAACCTGCTCTACGATGTAGCAGATACATTTGGGACTCATTCCTATGCCCTCTATTCCCCATGAAAATCACCTGCAGACCGTTACCATACATGGCCAAGGTCTTTCTGTGGCCGTGAAATGTGCATACGGCCAGAAAATGCAGGGAGTTAAATCTTCAAGGAGAGACCTTCCACAATGAGTGGTAGGAGTTGGTAGATAAATAGTCCTGTTTCCTCATCCCTTAGAGAGATAATTCGAAGGCATGAGCCAATCTCTCAGAAAGCCCCAATGGGACTGAGTTCCTAATGTCCACAGCAAAACACCCATCAATGCACTTATATTAGCTTTTCTTCCTGCTGGCTTCCTGGAATCCCACCCCAAAATAAAATACTGGCACCCAAATTCTTATCCCAGGGTCTCCCTCTGGGGAAACCCCAACTGACAGACAGCAAACATTACTAATTTCACTGTGACTATCCCAAGTAACTTATATTGATAACATAAGAAAAAAACTTCAAGTAAATATTATGAGTCATTAAAATTTAACTAATTTTAGCTAGTATTAATTAAGGCCCTTAAAAATGAGGAAAGCCTACATGAGGACTTATACAGTACCTGCTTTTCAATCATGGCTTTTTCTTGCTTTTCTTGTTCTTGCTTCTCCTTTGCTTGCCTTTCTTTCAATAGTCGCTCCTCCTCAGCCTTTTGCTTGGCCTCCTCTCCTGCCTTTCTTTTCTCTTCCTCTTCCTGCCGCTTCTTTTCCTCTTCCTGCCGCTTCTTTTCCTCTTCCTGCTGCTTCCTTTCTTCTTCCTGCTTACGGGCTTCTTCTTCTAGGTGAAGCCTTTCTTCCTCTGCCTTTCTTTTTAATTCCTCTCTCTCCAGCCTTTTGAGAACATAATCGTTATTAGAAGAAGACATGTTCGAAAGGCAAACTGCCAAAGAACTGTGCGCTGACAGCAGAGAGTAATGCTGCACACGTTAATAAATACATGCATTTGAATTAGGATCCACGTGATAAAACTCATCCTTCCTGGAAATCCACTCCAGTCTGAGTATTTACCAAAGTACATTAACCAGGCCTGACTTTAAAATCTGTAAGACAAAGACTAATGATGTCTTGATTTGTGAAGTGTACTATAGTGAAGATACAGATGTTCCTTAGTCCATCTACAAATAACCACATGATGGTCATGTGGCTAATCCTCATCATTTTTATTTAGTGACAATTCTTAAAAAAAAAAAAAAAAACCTAAGAGAAATAAATACTTGAAACCAACTAAAGCTCAAAACAATGAGAAGTGTCTCAATGGCCACAAATATGTCAGTCAGCAATTTATAAGCAGTGATTATGAGCTCAAAAAGTTCACTGCGGGTTCTAACTGGTATGTGACTTTTTTTTTTTTTTTTTTTTTTTTGTAGAGACAGAGTCTCACTTTATGGCCCTTGGTAAAGTGCCGTGGCCTCATACAGCTCACAGCAACCTCCAACTCCTGGGCTTAAGCCATTCTCTTGCCTCAGCCTCCCGAGTAGCTGGGACTACAGGTGCCCGCCACAACGCCCAGCTATTTTTTGGTTGCAGTTTGGCCGGGGCCGGGTTTGAACCCGCCACCCTCGGTATGTGGGGCTGGCGCCTTACCGACTGAGCCACAGCCACCGCCCGGTATGTGACTTTTTATGTAGCAAATGGCATCTATTTTCCATTTATCTTGGCAATCTTTAGAAATACATTTTAGCTTTTGTTCTTTGCCATATGAAAATGAAGGTTATGTAGACATTTTCTTCCACAGACAGATTCATGATAAAGAGCTCTGAGCAGTGAGGGAAAATTCTTTAAAGTCTAAGGGCTCATTTGAACACTTCTAATGTTCTTCCTGCTTACGTGTACATCACTTTCCTTGGGCAATCACTGGCAATGTGCCATATAGGCAAGACCCAAATTGTATTGATTGGGCTACTCACTGTGCAACACTTGAAAAGTCACTCAGTATTTCTGATGCCCATTTAAAAAATGGGAACAGCTATGCTACTACTCCAGGACGTTATTCTGAGAATTAAATGAAATAATACATAAGAATGCCTGGTCCTAGAAAATTCTCAATTTTTAGTTTGTTTTACAATTTAAAATGAATCCTCCTTCCAACTCCCAACATCCTCTGGGGAACATCTATAAATCTGTATATCTTTTATTTTTTGCGGTTATTAGCCTTAATTTTATATTATATTTTAGAAATTACATTCCCTTAGAAGCACATGTCACTGACTTACTGCGGTGCCATTATATATACTGTTATATATATATTTTTTGAGACAGCCTCAAGCTGTCACCCTGGGTAGAGTTCCGTGGTGTCACAGCTCACAGCAACCTCAAACTCTTGGGCTCATGTTTCCAGCTCAGAGCCTGCACTGGATCTCCAGGGTCCGTAATGATCAAGGACTGTAATTTGAGGTCTACTATTCATTTGCAGCTCCTGCGACCTCCTTTCACATACCCAGTGGTCTACCTGAACAAGCCTAAACACACTGCTCAACAAAAAAGGCTGTTGATATTAACCAAAAGGCTATTATAAGTTGGAAAATGATCAGAGAAGTCCAGAGGATGCGTGAGTGAGACCTCAATGCCCCCACCCCCTGGCACCACCACCCACTCTCATATCCTCTTTTAAAGAACAGATCAGAGACCACAAAGACTTACCAAGGCCACTGAAGGATCACGAATGCTATATTATTTATTATTCTAAATTCAGTGCTGGCCTTAAAGTGCTATAGCATTGCTTGGTTTCCTGTCATGTTGATTCTCTAAACAGTACTGGAGTGTACTCTGTGATTATCCTAATAGCTTCCTTAATCAATTTAAGGATAAAATCTACCTAGTTCTTTAACTTGCACTCCTCTCTAAATACAAAGATGAGAAAAGGCAGGACTGTCTGTACTGTGACAAAGTGCCCCGGTACTAACACCCGGTTGTCCAATGTTGGTGAGCTACTGAAACAGGACAAGGCTCGGGCTCATGTGTTTTCACTTTGTTCCAGGGATAATTCTGAAACCCTCCAAAGTTTAGGGACCACTGCAATGACAACTTTTGTCCTGTTCCAGGGTGGGACTTCCACCCATCAGTGTTCATGGAGTATGAGGTTGCACCCACCCCATGTCTAGGGGACTCTGCTCAACCCACCTCTCTCTCTAATTCTGGGACTCAAGTTAGGATAATTTGAGGGAGAAATAATTTGGGCATCAGAAGCAAGGCCTCTACATCAGAACCTTCTGTCCTCCCAGGGAGAATCTCTTTCTGTAAACACAGCTCAACACCTCCACACCATGGTCTGGTCTCTAAGTTTAAGAAGAGAATGGGAAGCTGCTTGTAGTTAGATCCAGGAGTTGTGAGTTTCCAGGTCCTCCAAAAAGAGCCATATTCTCTAGTTGTTAATTATACACAACGGAAGATGCAGACTCCGGAACACTTTCCAAGCAGTTTAGGCATTCCAGGTCCCCACACTTCCGTTCAGCTTTTATTAATTACCAAAACCATAAAAAGCAAGGCGAGCTGCACTCTGCAGCGCAGTCTTTCCGTGAGATCACGTGAGATCATGTGATCCCGGCGTACCTGAGTCGTTCTTCTTGCTCCTCCTGCTCCTTCTGCAGCCGGGCCCGTCTCCTCTTTTCAGCCAGGATCTTCGAAGCCTCTCCTGCATCAGTCGTGCCTGCGGTGGGCTTCCCCAAGGCTGCACCAGAGGTGAGGCCTCAAGAGGAAAAGATCAAGGGAAACAAACATGATTCCACCCACACAGCAGGTGCCACATGGAAATGAAAAATCCAACCCCGTGTGGTGACAGGGCCACTGCCAGTGCTAGCACAATCAGCCACGGAGCAAGAGCACCCTGGATGCATTTCACAGTAGAGAGCGGTGGGAAGGTGAGGAGGACAGGTAGAGTCACTAGCAAGTCCCACAGCAGCTACCATCTGGCGAACTCGCCCCATCGTGGAAGCCTGAAGGACTAAAGGCAGCCCCTCCCTGTGGGAAGCGCTGATGCCGGCTGCTGCAGCCCGCCTTACTCAGCACCCCCGTGAGCTTCCACACCCCTGAGTGCAGTTACCCCTTGGTCTCGTTCAGGGGACACTCGGGAGCCTGGGGGAAGGACTCAGAAGCAACATAAGAGCCTGAGAAAGCTGTGCGAGGAGATGAAGTTGTCCTCAGGAAAGAACACCTCTCCCTCCCCCGAACCAGAGAGAATGGCGTGGAATGGGGGTCTACCT